>NW_008672339.1:21450-57446 GCF_000695815.1 Acanthisitta chloris | reverse complement strand
GGGTGTAATGGATTTGATCGCTCCTGCTTTCCTTAGGAGGAGTCACTGTGTGTAAAGTATTTGGAGATAATCTGAGCAGAAGGGCCACAGCCAAAGCCCTGTATTTCTTTTTCCAAGTCTCTGATGCAGAACATTCTTAGTTCCTTCACTGCCCCTTGAATTCAAATCCTGGCTTTGTTAGTCCAAATAAAATATAAATCCAGGATATATTTCAGTCCCATCTGTATGTGCTGGGTGAAGTACAACAGGTGGAATCCATTTACTGAATAATTACTAGGATGCAAACAACGGAGAGCTTTACAAGGAAGTCATCTCTCTTCATCACAGCTCTGGTGTTAAGGCTGTATTTGTTCCTGATAATCAGCAAAATTTCAAAAGAGCAGTAATGAAATAACTCAGAGCTCTCTCCCCAAAAGCCATATGTTCAAACAACAAAAGTCTTGCTATCCTTTCAGCAAAATTTAAAACAAATCCTTTGAAGATTACCGCAATTATCCTCCTCCTCCCCCTTTTAAACATAAGCAAGCTTTCTTAGCTTTATCCTCTGACGGCAGGTAGAAAGGGAAGATCATTTCTGGAGAGGCTGAATT
The DNA here is from genome assembly GCF_000695815.1 of Acanthisitta chloris. Lineage (NCBI taxonomy): Eukaryota > Metazoa > Chordata > Aves > Passeriformes > Acanthisittidae > Acanthisitta > Acanthisitta chloris. The sequence goes on along the minus strand of NW_008672339.1, from coordinate 56,856 downwards.
CTGGGTGCCTGACGTCAGACCTCCCCCTGCCCATGCCTCCATCCTCCCTCTTAAACTTGGTGGCAAAGCTCCTTTTCATTAACTTCAGCTGTACAGGATCAGACCAACCTTGACCCCCAGGCTATCTGCCCCTGGAGAGACATCAGTATTGGCCTTAGCAAGAGATAACCTTTTATTCTCTTACACCCTTTAATGCCATATACGACTCTCACCTTTGTGTGTTGATAAGTGCTGGATTAAGCTGACTTTGCACTTGAAAGTTTCCCCACCTTCATCTGCCTCGTGCTGTACTGCTGCCTTCCCAACCAGTGGTGGCCCCAGTTGTTTGATGCCTCCCATCATCTTTGTTATGAAGACACTAAATACACCTCACTAACTGAAATCAGGCCTCCCTGGGAGCAACTTTGTGCAGTAACTCAAAAAAATTGTTGGGTTTTATATTTTTCATTGGTGACAAGTGCAGTTTGATTTTGTCTGGGTGGACATGGTAAACATGATAGGTTTGTGCAGGGCAGAGCAGCAAAAACAGTCACTTCTCCTGGAAAGAGGTGTAAGTTGCTTGCCAAGGAGTATGGGCTGTGAATAGAGGGATCCTAGTAAGACATCTCTAGGATGCATAGAGTCTATCCCTCTGGAGAACTGTGGGACTGGCCCTTCCCAAACACTCCCATCACCTCTTACTACTTCTGTTAGATGATAGGGAGTCATAATGCTTTAATTTCTCATTTTACTTGGCCCTTGTTATTCCTGTAAAGCTTTTAATAGTATGGTGGTAGTAATGTAGAAGATACTGGTAAGTAAGGCAGCTATGAGGCACTGCCTTCCACAAACTTTTTTTACTTTGAATGACTTCACTTATTTATGAAATGCAGATTCCTTGTTGATAAGGTAGGCCAGTGGAAATTTCCTGTTGAATCAAGGAGTCACATAGAAGTAATTATTGTTTTTTCTCATGTTAAATACAGTTAGAATCATATTTCTAATTTTTATTTGCTTTTTAAAAATATTTTTGTGTTCTGTATATTTTTTATTGTATCTGCCAATGTCAAGATCCAGCTAAGGAAAGACTGGCATCCTAGATATTAGTTTGGTTTCGTTTGGTTTGGTTTGGTTTTGACTTGAAGCATATACTGCCATGCAGATTTTCCATTTTTCCTCTCAGGTTGCTGTTTGGAGCATCACATAGGTTATTGTGTTGACTTTTCCTCTTCCTGGACTGTAGTTTCCATGTAGCTACCTTTTGTGAAAGTTCAGGCAGAAGACCTGGCCTTATAAAATAACATTTCTAAGTCCAGGTCTTGAATTGCCTGTGACCTACTGACACACAAAAATGTTCTATCTGACTCTGACATGATGTTTTTTTTTTTTTCTGGGGGGGGGGGGGTGTTTGTGTTTTATGACAAGGGGATTATTGTTGTTGTTGTTATTATTATCATTATCATCATTTTAGTTGACACCTCCCTGCACATATTAACATCAGTTGTTGTTGCAGAGCAAAGATTATTCCTTGTGAATGTATTGTTTGCTTTGCAAAAAAAACCCAAATAGGCGACAACCCTGTGATGCTGTGATGTGCTGGAATCCTGCTCACCAGTAATTACCTGCTGAGTAAGAAGTGGATCAGTGACAAAACCCAACAGAGCTCGCTGTGATAAGATTTCCAGGGTGTAAAATGTTTGTGGGCAAAGATTGTGTAATAACTCTACCATATTTCCTATAAATTCTTGGAAAGCTTTAAATCTGATCTTTAAGTTTGACAGATGTGGTATATTTGTGTGGTGGATTTTACCTACTGTAGCTCCGTGTCCTCTGAGTACAGCTAAGAAAAACCTGTGAGATTGTTAAATGGGAGCTTCACCTGCCAGTCTGTACTGCAAGATCTCTATAGCAACCAAACATAAATCAAGAAAATGGCCCCTTTTGTAAGTTGGTTAATAGGCACAACATGCTTCTTTAGAAAATCCAACTATTCTTTCAATAGACTTTGATTGAAAGTCAGCCTTTTCTACAGACACATTCACATTCACATCTAGTAGCAGCTTGTATGGCTGTCCAAGGTCTAATTTATTACCCTTTAAAGATTGGGCAAAGAAAAAATGGTTCTCGGAACAATGTTTACATTCAGAGGCATAAGCACAGTGCCACAAAAGAGCATCCTTTTGTTCTGAGCCCAGAATATTAATCTTTAACCTACTACTTATTTCAACTCCTCCTGCTTTTATTTGGTTAGCCACATTCTTCCCTTGTAATTGAAATCTTAACGATTTAATACCTTATTTATTAGCAGTGCTGGGAGAACAGATCTCTCTGCTGTTGTTTTTCCTAAATCTTGATGTGTATTGATACATTCCTTAGGCTCTTCTGCTGGTCCTGTGAGATGAGTCTTCTCCTGAAGGGGTTTCTAATGGCACAGGGAGGCATTTTGGCTACTAGTGTTTCTGATGTAACATTTTGGTGTGCTAATCAGGGCTTTCTAGTAACCTTCTTCCTACTTCATTTAGGGAGTTATGCGCTGGGAATATTTCTAACATTGTGTTCAGGCTGCCATAAATGCCAAAGAAAAACATGCAAGTGATATACAGTAGAGGAGGGATTGGATGCCAAGGTGTTTTTATGTGAGATCTGGGGCTGAGTCGATAACCAAAACATAGATTTTCCAACAAAGGAGAAGAAAACTTTGCAATTCCCCCTTTCTTTCTGGCTAGGTTGGGGGGAAGTACATCTGGTTCAAATATATTGCAACAGGAATTAAACCCGTTTATTTTCAACTAAGACAGGAAGCATGGGAGAAGTGGTTTTCAAGGAGCAGAGAAATTAAATTCTTTCAGCTTGGCGTGGGCAATTGCAGCAGACCAGTGCATGTCCCTGAGCATCTTCCCTGGACAGAGGCAGAGAGGGGAGTGGATCGCAGCACTTCAGGCACTTCTTCCCTAGCCAGAGCAGGAGGGATCAAGTGACACCTCCTTCTTCTGAAAGCAAACTGAAGAGAGTCTGGGAGGTGGGGGGAGGGGGGAGGAAGGAGGACTCTACCAGAGCAAACTAGAACCTGTCTTCAGCAAAATCCTGAAAGCGCCCCTTATGATTCTTCTGAGAAAAAAATGTTTTCAAATATTCTTTGCCATAAGAGTGTACCAGTGATTCACATATGGATGCCAGGAAATCTGTGTGCATACATATAAATACAGATGCATATGCACAAACAATGCACACACGAGCATTTGTGGGCCTAAAGCAGACTCACTGCTGCCTGTTTTAGATGGAGGCACAGCATATAATTTGAATCCTCATTTTACTAGTAAAAAGTTGCCAAAGTGCAAAAAACTGTGTGTGAAGCTTTTAGCTCACAAGTGCTTTGTTTAGTGCCACTTTCCCTTTTGGGGTTAGTGCAGGATGTTATTTGGTGGGGCTCTGTGGGAAATGGTGCCAGCAGGCATGGCATCATCATCATGCCAAGTGCCAGAATAGTTTTCATCCCTCTTGTTAATATGAAAAAAATATAGTATACGTGTACTTTATTGCATTAAAAGAATCACAGAACGGGTAAGGTTGGAAGGGACCACAGTGGGTCGTCTGGTCCAACCTCCCTGCTCAAGCAATGTCATCCTAGAGCACATGGCACAGGATTGCATCCAGATGGTTCTCAAATGTCTCCAGTGAGGGAGAATCCACAACCTCTCTGGATGACCTGTTCCAGTGTGCAGTCGCCCACACAGTAAAGAAGTGCTTCCTCATACTCAGGTGGAACTTTCTGTGGATCAGGTTCATTGCCTCTTGTCCTATTGCTTGACACCACAGAGAAGAGCCTGGCCCCATCCTCCTGACACCCTCCCTTCAGATATTTATAGATATTGATGAGGTCCCCTTGTTAGTTGTTGGTTCTTGAGACTGAACAGGCCTCAGCCTTTCCTCATAAGAGAGATGCTCAAGTCCTCTAATCATCTTTGTAGCCCTCTGCTGGACCTGATGCAGGAGCTCCATGTCTCTCTTGTACTGAGGAGCCCAGATGTGGCCTTATGAGGGCAGAATAGGAGTAGGATCACCTCCCAAGACCTGCTGGCAGTGCTCTTCCTAATGTACCCCAGGGTACCGTTGGCCTTCTTGGCCACAAGGGCACACTGCTGGCTCATGGACAGCTTGTTGTCCACCAGGACCCCCAAGTCCTTCTCTGCAGAGCTTCCCAGCAGGTCAGCACCCAGCCTGTACTGGTGCATGGGGTTATTCTTCCCCAGGTGCAGGACTCAGCATTTGTCTTTGTTGAACTTCAGATGGATCTTCTCTGCCCATCTCTCCAGTGGTATGCAGTATATGTACTGGATGCCCTTATGTTATTAACTGCACCAGTAATATCATAGCAGATATTTGTCATGCATCCCTCAGACTACAGTTGAATCTTCAGTCCCTTTCCCTCCCCAAAGCCTGTAGAAATAGAGGAACGCTGCTCACATTTGAAATGGGAACGTATATGGTCTGCTTCAGAGTAGGCATGTGGAGGATGTTTCCTGGCATGTTGAGGGAGCTTTCAGTTTAGCTCTGCTTCCATTTCTGCTCTGGTAGGCTGCCTGGTACTGTGGTCAAGAAGGTGTCTGCTGTATAGTTTTAAAAAACCCAGAGCAGCAACAAAGAACAAAACCCAAAACAAATCAAAAAGAACAGACAGCAGAAAAACCCCAGCATATCTTTCAGAAGTGACCACAATTCTGGGCAGGTGTGTCTGCATACTCAGGATCAGAAACACCTTTTAAAAATTGTTGTGTTTACATATTAAAACCACCACCTCACTATACCTACAGTCTCCTGTGAGGACAGATATAGCAGACCTACACGCATTGGGGCAACAAGCTCCTGTCATGAAACTCTATTAAATCAGCATTTGACACATTCTGCATTTGTTTCTGCATTTTGTTTTGCCCTGTGGAGAGTGTGTTACAGCAGTCTAATTCCAAGTTGACAAAAATACGGATAAACTGTGACAAGGTTTGCGTGGAAGGGAATAGGTCATGCCCTTTTCACCGGTCTTGAGCAGAGGGAAGTGCTCTTGGGCATGACCGCTCTGTGGGTGCCCAGGAATAGTCTGCAACCTAATACACAGGTTTTAGTCTATTAGGAACTGACAACTTGTTTTATTAGTGGCAATGACATAATTTTCCCCGGCTTTTCCAACTGCTTTCTTCTGTGTTGCTAACACTATCTTAGTCTCATCTAGGCACAGGGGCAGAGTCCCATATTAAGGAGATGATGTGAAAAAGAGGGTTTGAAAGCAAAGTGACACCATAAAGCATTTCTGTTTCTTTTGTACTTCTGAAGCTTTCCAGTGAAAGTAATATTTTGTACCTAATTTTTTTAAATGTTCCAGCCTAGTCCCACATGTGGGATTAATTAGACAAGACAAATGGCTATGAGGAAACCCATCGCTTTCTGGGAGGTTGTTTTCTGATGTTGTCATCCCATTATTTCCACTTTTCAGTTGCTTGTTTGAATGACTGATGGACTCAATTGCTTCTTATGTTTGATAGGCAAATACAGCACTCCACTTTGCTAGTGTGTGCGTATGTGTGCGCCTATGATAAACATTCATTTTTAATTTACTCTGTTTACCTTGAGACACTGCCAAAAAGTGATTCAGATATTCCAGTGCAAAGGGTTTTTCTATTGTGATACAGGACAAAGGAATGTCGAGCATATGCTCTTTCTTCAAAGAAAAAAGAATATTATTTATTTGTGCAGCTACAAGAGGGCTGGTTTTCCTATGTAAACACTCGCTTGATTTTGTTTGTCACACAGTCTACTAAATCTTTTATTCCTGTGTTTAAAAAGAAAAGTTTGCTGTGCAGTGGCAAAAAATTTCGGCGCACAGTTCCAACGTTGCTGTCTTCCATGTGCTGTTGCATGGTGAATATTACAGGTTTCATCCATCTCATGGTGCCAGCAATTTGCTTTGGGCTAAACACTTTCCTAAGGGACTAATTCATGAAGGAAAAAAAAGCCCTTTGCCAGCTCTGTTTGGTCCTGCAGACAGGCATGTTTTACACATCGCTGTTGCTTCGGAAGGCAGTGCTGACCTGATGGCTGCCACTTGCATTTGGGAACAGGCTGTCTGTATAGCTGGTAATGTGGCTCAACATCTCTGGACCTACACTGGCACTTGAGAAAGATGTAGATTTAGAAACAGTTGCATTGCAAAATTGGTCTGGATCCATCTGGATGGAGAGACCACTTAGAGAGTGCTTAGCGTCACCTGCCCTGCTGTTGACAGTAGTCCTGAGCTAATTTAATGTGCAGCCTCTTTGATGGCTGAGACCCAAGTTCTCCTTTCTGTCGGGCTGATTTTGAACTTTTTCCTTCAAAACTTGCTTTGGAGACAGTTTCTCCAGACAGCTTGGTGGTTTAGGGGTTGAGTTTTTTGAGTGACAAGGATTCAAGGCATGTGAGTTTGTGTGTCAGAAGAGCTTTTTCAGGGTGTTGCATTAAGCCTTTGGATGCAGAAAGACATTCTGCCACCCTGTTTTTTCTGGAGAGACTTCCAGATGTTCTGGCCGTGCTGTGATACAGTTTAGTCACCTTTTATTGCTGATGGAGGGAAGCAATCTTTGTTTTCAGGAGCACAGTGATTGGTATCACTGATGTCTGATGCCAGTATTTACTGAAAAGACAGCAGGTTGTCTGGCTGATGTTACGTCTGCCTCTTGTATGGCAGAGAATGACAAAAGGCGTTGCATTGATTGAAAGGCGACTCAAGATCTAATGGAGCAGCAATGCTTCATAATAAAATCATCTGATTAAAGACTTGCCTGAAGAAACTACTTATTATCAAACAGTGGCAATAAAAATAACACATAGATTGGAAAACAAAGTCAGCACCACAACCTGTCCTGTTAAGGTTCCTGGAATTGCAGTGTTCATAGACTTCATTCTGAAGTTTGAATACGGGTTGATAATGGTTCACGCTTATGTAGTACATGACTGTCTTAACCCTCTAGCCTGCTTTTTCTCCTTTTTCTATGATTTATTGTCCCAGGAGGTGATATTAGGGATGTTTAGTCAGACTGTGGAAAGGATGTCTCAGTGTGTCGGATAATAGCTTTCTGAAAATAGATTAATTTCACCTTTATCTGGTTAAGTTCTGTAAAACCTTTATTTGAATGGCGTATAGAGTTTTTATGAGCTGACCCCAAGCGTCTATTATAAAAAGTAATCGCAATTTGTTCAGCACAATTAAAGACAAAGCTTTCTCAGAAAATTAAAAAAAATGTCCTGTAAAGCCAGAGCAGTTACAGTTTAACATGCAACAAACAACGTGATGGATGGAGAGGGATGATGACATGTCTTTTCATTTAGATTGATTGAAGAAAATTGCTATACAAAGTCTTCATTCTGGTAGACATTGGAACAGGAGCCGAAGAATACAGATAATTTTGAAGGGGAGATTCTGAAATGTATGTAAGCTGAAGACATGGTAGTTGTGTCCCAGCCTGAGAGAATGAGACTGAACTGCAAAAATCCAGCAGTCCAGTTTTGGTCTCTTTTTATCATATACTGAGATCTTCTAAAGCTAGAGTTCACAACTGTGATTTTGTTTGGAGCCAGACTGCAATTCAGAGTCATGTTTAGTAAATATTCCTTGGAGCATTTGCTTGGTAACAGTTACTCTTAAGCTGGGAGTAGTATAACAGACAAATATGACAAGGTGCAATTTTGATTTCTTCATATAAACTAGAAGTAAGTAAAATAAAAATCCATGGCTAAATTGACAATGAAGCACTGACTTATGTACTTACTGCATTTTGGTCCTAAGATTCCTATAGGTTATTCATTCAGCCAAATATCAGCAAATCCATAACAGATTTCAAGTCTATGCTGTACTCAACAGGCAAGTAATCTACTGCTATTGTTATTTCCAGGAGTTCAGTTAATCCAGCTTTTTTTTCTTTAATATAAAAAATGACTGTAGATATAGGTAAAATAGAAACCTTTTTGTAAATGGCCAATTTTGGAAAATGTTTTGTAAGAGTATTTTTTGAAGGTTGTGTATCCATCTTGTTCATCTTCCTATTTTAGTGTTTCTAGCCTGATGAATTGTTTCCATAATCTAGGTTACTATAAAGCTGGCTTTAAAAATACATAAGTAGTTCTAGCACTTGCATTGTTAAAGCCATGGTCATCTAAGGAAAAAACTGAGGTCAGATTTGTGCGGTTTTTTATTTGTTCGTATGTGACACTGTTTGCTTGATGGTGGATGCAGAAAAGTTTAAAGCTTGCTATTCAAAGTGGTGAGAAAATTCCCAAAGCAGTGTGTTTTCTTCTGAAAGGTATCGAGTACACTTCCTTGGGCAAGAGTAACTCCACTGCTTGGAAGGAAAATGGTCAAGCTTTTGTTTGTTTGTACTTGTGTAGGAAATCACTTTTTGTTCCAGTTCTAGGAGATACCAAGTAAAAAGCCCTTAGTTCACTGTGTTGAAAAGTAAACTGACACAACCACAGATAGCTCAAAATATTTGCCATGTAAAAGGCTTGTGACAACAAATAGACCACAGCGATGAGCTGAATGTAATGACCATGTCTGAGGATTAAAAAAGCAGACAAAATAACAAAGCTGAGAACTAGGCAGTGGGTATTTGCAGCAAAGAAGTTCCCAGCATATCTATGTGTGCATTTGCAGACTATTTCTGCGCACCTGTGGTGTAAGAAGGTTTCAGTGTCAGCTGCTTCAGTGACCTCTTATTGGGACACCAGCTCTGAAGTATGGCTTTGTGGGTTCCACACACCTGTGTGCTTGTCCAGGGGAACAGGATATTAAGGCCTTAAAGCAGAATATAATATATGTGCCTCGTCTATGTGGCAGTGGCTTGTCAGAGGTCTGTGCCATGAGCCAGCCTGGCCAAGCCTCGCACCTTCAGCAAGAATTGGCTTCACTGACCCCATCCCACAGCTCATCTTTCCCTTGCCCACTGCTCTGGTATCTCCAGGGCTTGCTGAAGCTATATTTTCCTCCTTCTCCCTCTGAAGTCCCTGTTGGGAGAAGAGAGGGCCTTGGTGTGTTGGGCAGAGGTGGGAGGAACACACAGTCCTTTCTCTGATCCCACAGGCATTGGTCAGAAAACTGAGCCCACGCCATGGAGCAGGAGGTCCCCATGGCCCTACAGCTGGTGGGCAGCTGGGGCTGCTTGGAGCTACAGCTGGGTGGGAGCTTTGTACGCAGTGCTACAAGTCTTGCTGCATGTGCAGCAGACACAGGTAAAAACTGAATTCTGACTGACTTTAAAATAATAAAAAATAATAAGAAAAATGTGCAGATAACTCGTGTCATTAGAAGTTCATTAGAGAAATGTGGGTAATATTACACCCACAGCTCTGGATGTGAAGTGATACTAAAGCAGCTGTTTTACTCAGGGGACACATACAAAAGGGCTAAGAACTGATTAGTTAAGGAGAAAGAACAGTAAGTTCAGTATAAATTGCTACCAAAAATAAATTTATTGCAAATGTTTATTTTGCTTGATTGCCTTTGATATGTGCATACTTGTTAGGGAAGGGAGAAGGAGTTGTCTGCAAGGAATTAGGCAAGTGACATGGTGAGGGAATTAGCCTCTGTTAGATCCCAGCCCTAATGGCTCCAGCTCCCTTTTCATAGAAGCCCTCGCCCCACATCTGGCTGCCAACTCTGTCTCCTGCTTTTCATTAGTGCTCCAGCCTAAGTTGCTAGAAAGAGTGAGTGCGTAATGCATCCTCTGCCCTTCCTTGGGATGGAGCAGGGTTTAATCCAAATGTGAAAAACACTTTTGTCTGCCTGAAACGGCTTTTTTTCCCCCTTCTCCCCCCCCCCTTTTTTTTCCTGAGCAATCTGTCATTTCAGAGGTGTGTCGTGCAAAGGGAAAAGTGAAAGGTGGGCGGCTAACAAGCGTGCAGGGAAACTCGGAGCAAGTAGAGACGCGACGTACGAGGCGCTGCATTCATTTTTCCCTGTTTTTGCAGCGCCTGGCTGGGCCTGCCCTGGGTGAGAGACGGATTTGTTGACTCTGCAGCATGGGAAAGAGCCGACAACAGATTTACTACGGAGATGACTTAGCAGCCCCCTCTAAGTGTTATGAAAAGAGTTTAAAATGTTTATATTGGCCCCTCCGATGTACAATAAATTGTTATCCGAAACAATTGAGAATAAAGAAGGGAAAAGTCATAATTGCCTCTCAGGAAATGCAGGGGCTGTTTTGGTGCGCAGGAGCGGGAGGGCGTTGGGTTTCATTGACTTGGTCTGGCTGGAAAGCAGCCTGCCCCACAGGAAGGCCGCGCATTCCTGTCCTCTCGGTGAACCTGCCTGAAAGGAATACAGGAGTTATTGGGTAATCAAGGCTTGTCAGCACCTTGGTTATGCAGCGTGGTTCAATCCGATAATGTGAATGGAACCTGTAATAGCGCTGATGAAAAGCACGCCAGTTTGAAAGGGGCCTTGAATGATTTTTTTGTTCATTTTCTGTTTACATGTAACGCGTTATTGATGTCGTTGCCTTCTAATGTGCCTGCTTGTTTCATAGAAAAACTGGGAATTATTCATTATTTTTAAAGCAGAGGGAGAGAGAAAGAGAGAGGGAGAGGAAGGAGGAGTGAAAGAAAGAACCCTGTTACGTGAAGAAAATTGCATTCGAATGCTGCGACTGAAACATATTGATTTTCTGGCACAGACTTTTTAGATTAAAAATGCCAATACTAAATCCTTTCATGACCTATAGTTCATATGAAGTTCACATGTCATTTACTATTATTCTGGAAAAAGCAGAATCTTTAATGAAAACATAGTTTGAAGGAGTGTCCTGCCATCCCGGCATTTGCATGTGATTGTAATAAGACTTGATTAAGAGCTAAACATGCTTCTGAGGCGGAGGTTTAGGGTGTTTTTTGTAAATTGAAGTCCATTTTTCTTTTTTAATTGCTTGCTTGTCTTTGCCCTCATCTTGAGCTTTATATCTCCTTTCTCTTCTTTTGTTTTTCTTTATTTTACTCATTCTTTATGTTATGATAGGAGGCCAGAGAAACTCATTTTTCCCACTGCTAAGCACAAGGATCTTGCTTCAGATTTTATGGCATTCAGGGGATCAATGTGTCAAAATGCTATTTTGATCTGCAGTACAGCAAACATTTCTCGTATAAATTCCCAGAGATGACCCTGACTTCTCCAACTGTTTTTACCCCTTCTTAATAGAGACTTTAAAGGTACTGATGCTATGGTAGCATCAGATTGGAAAATTTAAGGCCAAATCCCTGGCTCAGGTGATTTCAAACTACTGGCTATTTCCTGCTGCTAACAGGGCTAAATTTCACTTCAGTTGCTTTTAGGAGGACCTTCATATTTGTGAGGAAGACACATGGCAATAGGAAGCTGCTGTGTATCTGCTGGCTTCAGCAAGACTGTGTGAGGGACATGCTCATCTTGCTGTGCTGTCCCAGCATTTTGGCTCACACAGCCTGGTCCACAGTATACCTACTGCTGTTTTCTGGGTGGGAATGTTCTTTCATAGTGGGGCTCTTTCTTTCGCATCTTATCCTGAAACCACACAGCCCTGTATCACCCATGGTTGTACTCATTGGAATGAGCATGGGAGTGCATATTTATCAATGATATGGCTTCAGTGTGGTATGGGTCTGGCTCAGGAAAGCAGTCGAGCCCTTCCTTACTTAAAAAGGGGCAGAGGAAATCTGTGAGATAAACGTATTTACTTTTCCACAGGTTTGTTTGCCAGCCATGCTGGCAGGAAGTGGCTGTTGGAATTCAGGCAGCTTTGCTGGGGAGGCACCCTGAGCACTGGTAGGGGTGTCCTCTGGGAGAGCCACCTTCCCCAGCCTCCAGCACAGCCTGGCAAGTTGGTGAGAGTCCTGGTGGGCTCTGTTGGGGATGGGAAAGCTGGTCTTCTGGCTTTGGGTCATTCACTCTAGTGGAGAGAGCTTTTCCCTGTGCAGGGAAGGGGTAGCCCTAGGAGTGAGTGGGCAGGCTTCTCTCCTGTTTGCAGTCAGTATTGTGCTGGAGATCCATGGCAGCAGCGGGACAGTGCCTGCGTGGCATGAGGTATGGCTGGCAAGGTGTGAGACTGGCCTTTACTGGGTGGCATACTTACCTAGCATGCCATGGTGACCACTGAGCTGCCCTTGGCCCCAGGCAGCATGGGCAGCCGTTACCCCTGAGTATAACCTGCACTTTGTCTGCCTTTGGTCAAAGCATGCCATGCCACCTGGTTTTCATCTCCCTCTTCCATTTGTTCTCTCAGGGAGGACCAAGAAGGAAGGGGAGCCCCACCCATCAGTTTGCACTCTGTAAACATACCCAATAACAGAGCATGGTTTCTCTTGGCAGAACTCTTCAGTAACTGCCATAATTCCTGAGAGATCAGAGGTCCTCACTGTGCACTGCTTTCCATTTTGGCACTGTACTTTGGAAAAAAGATTCCCCTTTGGAATCACAGAGGTGGCTCACTGGAGGAGAGGCAGAGCACATCCTGGGACATGAAGCAAGTAGGAATTGAGGTTCATCTGCAACTTGCCTTTGAGGCTCTGTCCTACTTCAGACAAAAATTTACAGTGACTTGGTTAGATACACACCTCTCATGTCTCCTTTCTGTTCCTATATTGCACATGTGGGTGAATGTGAGAGTCATAGCGAGCAATGCAAGGCCAAAGCAGGCTTGGAGAGTGCCTGCCTTTCTCAGCTGCTTGTTACAGAGCTCTGCCAGATGCCTGTGGTATAAGGTTATCACAGAGGTTTGAATTCTTCTCATGATATATACAAATTTTTGGTGCTTGTTTATCAAAAAGAAAGTTATTTGTTCAACAGTGGATGTTGTACAAAATATTTACTTTCTCTCCCAAAACACACAGAGCTGGATGCATTGTTCCCTTCTTGGTGGCACCGCAGCAGCTCTCCTCAGTCAGAAACTCTGGAATAAAAACAAACAGGCCATCTCACGTCCAATAGGAATTCGAACATTTAAACCAGAGCTGAAATTTCTTGCATTTAGCACACCCTTCACCACTATGGCTCTTGTGCCACAAAGCAAAATATGAACATGTTGCTGGAAAAGCAGGTTTCTGCATTACCTTGGTTCAGATGCTCTTATTTGCCTGAATATATTTATTGATTTTGAGCCAGAGCAAAATTTTGTTTTTAATTTATAGTGAATATTGTGGACATTTTCTCTTGCTCATGTAAAGTCTCGTGAAAGGTTCTGCGATGGCAGCTGGAGACTGAAGTCTGTGTGGGTGCAGGGCAGACAGACGAAGTAAACCTAGGGCAGCAGTGGTTTGCCTGGCATCCAGCTTGACCTGCGTGGTTACTTTAAGGAACTGCTTGAGAAGCTACACTCAATGTCCAGTCTTAATATTTGGTCTCCATGGGGGGGAAAGAAAGAAAGTAAAGAAAGTGATGTAAATAGACCTCAGTGTTCATATCTGCAGAGCCAGATAATACTCCCCTTAGGAAATGTTTGAAGAAATATAAGTTAATAGTAGTTATTTTGGAAACATCACAGAAAAATCAGGGGCAATAGAGAATTAATAGTAATAGGTAAGAGCAGCTACTCTGGTAGTGAACATTTAGTTGTTAACTGTAATTTCTGTTCCTGGCAAGAAAAAAACCCCAGGCAATAAACCCAGAAAAATATATCAAAGATAATGGAATTTATGGAGAAAGCAACATGGTTTTATAAATACAAAGCAGCACATGTGAAGTTTGGGCATGATGTACATCAGTTCTTCATATAGATGATGCCTCAAAGTCCTCAGTCCTTTTTCTCCTCTGCACCAGGCTGGTGGCAGGCATCTTCAAGAATCCCAGTGGTCTGAAGCGTTGGGTCCTCCATGTAAAAAAGTAATGGCTTTGTTTAGCACGTGGTTGTTTTTAATACTTGGCAGAGCACTAATTCTGAAAAATGCTAAACTGTGTTCACAAGTGTTTGAGATTGCTTCTTGGTCTGGGGCCAAAAAGTTACCAATGGCCCCATTTGTGGGACTGTGCAGAGACATTGCGTCTGGAGGAGACAAACAGGCTTTGCCCTTTGTTGTTGCTGAGCCTGAAGCTGAAAGGGCACCAGAAAGGTCTGGATACGTTATGGAAAATTTACTAAAACTGCTAAAAATGGTTAGGGTGAGTCTGGAGAACGTACAAGGATCCAAGCAGGTTAACCAAACAGCTAGCAAGGAAGAGCTCTATTTAAAAAAACGTGAGTAGGACATTATCCACCAGGAAAATATAGGAAATTTTCATGATGGGAAGATAATGTAGCCAGTAATAATGGAATAATAATAATAATATTTTAGTAAACCCTGGCTTATAAGCATAGCATTCCCTCCTCTGTATATAGGGCATGTTAAACTATCGGAAGTATAGAGAGAAGGTTTTGATTTTTCTCTGTAACTTGTTTATTCCAGGACAGTTGTCATTGTCCCTAAATTTTATTTAAAGTTCACAGCAGTCTGTGCAGCTAGTGCAGTTTTAGGTTAAGCATATTTTATCCATAATTGCTATATTTGGTTCTCAAGTTATTATTGTAGTTCCTTGGGGTACATTTAAATCCACCTTATTGTAATAGATTATGGAATATAGTGGCTAATGTGTCTAATGTAAAATAAATGACTATAATGATTTATGATCCAGCACTTCAGTTTTATTGAACATAAGGATCATTGTACTAAAATGGATGGTGTATTGCTGGTTTAGCATAAAATACTGAATAACATATTCATGGAAATGAATGGATTGGCCAGTTCATAATATTCTGCCCCTTCAGCTGAGAGGTCTTTAATAAGCAAGAGTGTCATTACACTTGAAAATGTATGTGTAGGTAATCCATTATCCAGAACAATGACAGTGATCGGATGAAGCTCTTATTAAAGAAGGGCCCTCCTTACAGGGAAATAGAGCACTTCCCTGCCTGCAGGAGACTGTGTTCTGGGTCTGTGTGTTTCTGGTTTTGTTACAGAGGTTAAAGCAGTCTTTAGTGTTGTTGAATTTAAAAGTATCCAGTTTGGAATGGTGGTTATAAGGTGGTTTTAAAGGTGGAAAGAAATGACACTTGGCTCTGGTTTGCATGGGCTCATGCTGGAGTGCATCTTTGCAGATTGTTGTTACCATGTGTACCTGTAAGACATTTTTCAGCTCTTCATTCTTATCTTATTTGAGGGCAAATATAAATAACACCTTTGCATGCACCTTGCCTCTATTTACATCCAGGTTTGGTAGTACTGTGTCCCACTAAATGTCAAGAAGATTGATGAACATCATGGGGGGCGATACCACTGGAAGTATTACTGGGAGTGGGTGTTCAGCTTGCCTCAATGTCATCATCAACACTTGCTTTTGGATATTCACAGCCAGCAGCATCCCAGCTTAAACCCTTGGCTTCCTGGAGTTTAGTCTCAACTCTAACTCTTCGACCTCAAAAAGGAAGAAGCTTTTATTAGCAAGAGGGAAAATTAATAGGAGTCATAACATGGACAGAATACTTGAAATTTTATCTGCCTATTAAAGCATGTCTCTAAAAATAAGGATGCAAGCTAAAATGCTGGAAAAAGCACAAAGAACGGAGATGCTGTTTTAGCATACATATTCAAAGGAAACTGTTAAAGGAACATAGATGATTGTATACCTTAGTATTTTCACATTTTCATACAATCAAAATAGGACAGCAGGTTGTAAAAGACTAGCTTCCAGCAGTTTGCTTATAATAATTTGTAGTGAAAATCACATTTTGTTATGTATTGCAGAGAGGAAAAAAATAATATGTTTTGGGGATGTTATCCTGGAATAACTCCACATCCATTTTCTTAATGGTGTTTGGATAAAGCTGAAAGACACAAACTATTAAAAAGGCATATTTGCATTCATTATACCCATAGTAAAAGTGAATTAAGAACTCCTCTTGATATAATTACAGCTTAAAGTATTAAAATAAACATGATCAAAGTACAATAAGTCTGCTACAACACTTGCCGACAAGTCATCTCCCCATTTAAACAAGACCTCACCAGCATTTTGAGTGGGAAGGAGTTGGTTGCTATTTTGTCATCTATTACTAGCTTTTCCTGTCAGTGAGCACATCCTTTGGCAGTCATGCAGGGAGACTTTTAAAACAGTTCAATATTATTTTGGCAAAAACTGAAGCACCTACAGTTGCAAAAACACATCTTCAAAACTTTCATGTACCCAAAAATGTTCAGGCTGGCTTTGACATGTAATTGGATCCTGTTTTATAGCTGAGCCATTTCAAGTTTTTAATTTCTTACATCTTAGTCAGTGTTTTAAGTAGATCAGTCATACCAGCACACTCAGAAATTCCTAAACTAGCTGCAGCTGTGCATCTAATGGAAGCACAAGTTGTATCAATAGCTGTGGTGGGCTGATCTGCCTTGGAGCAGAAGGATTTCAAAGACCTGGACTAGAAACTAGTCGTTTGGGCTTTTAATGATTCTTAACAGTTTTAGTGATGCTAGTTTACTGACACCTGCCATCAAAGTTTCCTTGCTGTCTTAAACTGTATGTTTTGAACAAGAAAAGTAATTGGAGAGCATGTTGGCTCTTCTTTGACTCCAAGCTTAATGTCTTCTCAGCATCACTGCAGCATGATAGCATATGAGGCTCTGTTTCAGTGGCCTAGGTCAGCTTTAGCAGACGTACCTAAAGAGCTCCTAAGGCTGTGTTGGAGCAGCATCCTGTTGTGTGATTGTTTTGCAGCCCAGATCCCCAGTGAGGTGATGAGGCATCCCCTTACCGGCCTTGTGGTCTGTTACAGCTCCTATTACCACATGGTGTCATCTACAACATGGTGACTAAGGCCACATAAGCTGACTCAGGAAGATGCCTAGAGCAACTGCCACACTGATTGTGGCTGTAGTCATTCTTGGGATGAGGCTTGTGAGCATGAGCAAGGTGGCAGTGCTGTGATGTGACTGACTGCAAGGAGAGTGGGGCCCAGCCACGAGCCTCAGCTCATCCCAGTTCCTCCTGTGTTTGAGCACAGGCCTGTCCCATGGCAAGAGCACAGATGTGCTTTGTCACATACCCCTGCATGCAACTCTGCAGCACCCTGCCCATCACCAGGACCCATTGTGGAGAGGAGTAGCTCAGTCGCTGAAGCCGAATTATGACTCTCCCTGTTTCTGAAAGCCCTTTGAGCCTGTTCCTCTGCCATGGACATCTGGTTTTTACATCACAGTTACTTCAGCCCATAAGCTTCCACAAGAATTTTAAATAAAATATCACTACTAACCAGATCTGCGGGGAAAAGCAGTGGCTTTGCTCACAAATAGGCACATTGTTGAGGCTGGAGAAAAAGGGGGCTCTTTCATTCATGCTGGGTTACATCACTGAGCGCCAGCCAAATGACGGAAAATAGCAAGAGCTGTTATAGGAAAAAGTTTATGTGCTGCAAATGTAGGAAACATCATTGCTAATGGTGCACATCTGATGTGTATTCAGGCCTTGGCTGTAGCACTGTAGAAGTAGGAGATGGGCCAAGTGATGGCCTGAGAGCTGTGGGCATCACATCACAGGAAGACCTCAGGCATGGCGAGCAGGTCTTCTGGGTTAAAAGAAGTCTTTCCTGCAGCTCTGCAAAGGCATATGTGAACATCTGGATTTATCTCACCCAGTTTTAGACATCTCTAAAACTCATACACTAACTCATTACTGTAAGCCCTCTTGACAGCCAGTGAACAAGCACTTCCACAGTGCCTGTCTAGACAGGGTGATACTGAGGTACCCTTGTATATACCTACTTGATGTATTGATTGACTAGCTCTGAACTAGACATCTAACTTCTAGATGCTGAGATTAGGCCAGATACTTTGTCTTCTTTTAGGTCTTTTTTTGCTTCTTTGTGTGTATCTTAAAAATCTTGGTAAGTGCACGCAGAATAAGTTAAAAAGTCTGTAACTGCCTCTGCACGTATTTATGATTTTAAAATAGTAACAAGATCCTGCTGTAGGAAAATTGTGTTAAATCCCTGCTTAGTGAAGGTTAGTGACAGCCTAAGCACATATATATCTCCAGGTACATATGTATATATGCATATATGTATTTGCATATCTACCTGTCTATGAAAAAAGCCTATGTCTTTACATTTTTGTAACAAAATTTTCCTGTTAGCATGATTCGTTGAATGTATTCTACACTTACCCTTCTGGATGAGTACAATGCAAAAAATTGACATGAAGAGATAAAAGAGATGTTTTCTTTTTCAATGCAAGAGAAATTTTAGGGCCCCAAGATTTGTCAAAGGATGAGAAACATCCTCCTGTATCTGAACATTAATACAGTACTTAGTTGTCCAATTCCCCATAACAGAAAGACTGTTATACCATGTGGAATCAGCATAAAATAATTAAAATTAATATAGTGACTTAGTGGTTGCATTAAATATAAGATCATTTATTTAAGAAATTATGAATCCTTGTGAAGCTGTGGTGTTTGCATCCAGACTTTCTGAAATTGGGCAAGATTTACTCACAGATTTTCATGGTGTTTCACAAAAACTTTTTGTTATAAAACATCCATTTGACTGCCTGCAGTGATATAGACTATTCCAGCCAAGTGCTCAGATTTTCTTAACACACTTGCATGATTTATGTGTGTATGTGCTATGATATGTGTGAGTTATGCACTCTTTATTATTTAGAACCATTTGTGTGTGTGTGTGTATATATATACACACCCATGTGGACACCTATCTGTATATGCACAACATATATTAATGTGACAATTATTATAATATTTTCAGGTTGGTTTCATTCCTCTCAATGTGTAGAAACAATCTTTCTTTGCAAAACAGAGTAGTGTCACTGGGTGGGGACTGCACTGAGTGTCACTGCAGGGATGTTCAGTAAGATCACTGCTGCCTCTATTATGGCATTCATTTGTATCCCTTTCCCTGTGCATTTATAACTCAGTTGCCAATATCTTCCTATGAAAGGCCGTACAAAAGCTATTTGTAAAACATCTGGAGTGCAGTGCCCCTTGGACACTTTATAGTTTGCCTTTTCTGGCCATAGCTGCTGGTGCAGGTCCTCAGCCCACCGTGGTCTCCCCTGTCTCCCAGCACCGGTCACGTGCCACCAAGAACTACCTTCTTTCTCTAATTTGTATGGAAAGGGATCACATCTTTTCCAGTCCTTTGTCCTGGTAGCAGTCCTGCTCCAGCACCCAGTGTCTGCAGAGGGACAGACTGGCAGGGAGTGTTGTTGGCTTGAGCTCAGCTTGCCCAAGTCAGACCCCACCCTGCTTTCTGCTATCAGTACAAGCACTTGTTGATACTGCAATTATTTGAGTCACAACTTCACAGTATCAACAAGATTTTGCAAAGT
The DNA here is from genome assembly GCF_000695815.1 of Acanthisitta chloris. Taxonomy (NCBI): domain Eukaryota; kingdom Metazoa; phylum Chordata; class Aves; order Passeriformes; family Acanthisittidae; genus Acanthisitta; species Acanthisitta chloris. The sequence continues at coordinate 37,521 of NW_008672339.1, read as the reverse complement.
TACGCACAGCAATTTCCCAGATCCTCCCACTCTGCATTTGCTGCACTTTTTCCCTTTGCAATTTGCAGAGGTTTCTTCTCAGACCATTGCACTTCCCACCTTGCTCAGACGAGGCAAGTAAAACCCACATAATGGTTAATAATCTCTCGCAGGTTTGGGAGGCAAAGGGGAGCTTCATCACTCCTTGTTGCTTCCCTTTTCTGTGTGTCCTTATTTGAGGCTAGTGGGATGTTCAGCTTGGTTTACAAATATTAAAACCTGGCCTGGTCTTTTCCAGGCTGTGGAGCCCAGTGTGTAGATGGAGTTAAACAGTTTCACATTCCTGAAGAGAACAAGAATGTTTTCACAGTGGAATCTGCTCTGTGTGAATTACAGGAGTTTATTTTTTCAGGATGAACTCCTTGGACAGTTTTTTTTGTTCGCTTGTTTTTTTAAAGAGGAGATGATATGCCAGGAAAATATCTACTGTAGTAACTAACAGCATTGTTATTAAGACTTGATGGGGAAAATTTGGGTTAAGAAGTCCAGCAGCTAGTGAGGCGGGACAGGAACAAACATCTTGTGGTATTTTCTCTTCCTTTCTGTGCCTAGGGTTAGCTATGGGAAGCTCATATAGTTGGACCATGTTTGGTTGCTGTCAGGTATTTTCCATTGGTATTTCCTGGTGAGCATGGAGTGATGATGCTGCATGGGGTGAGCAGCAGTGTCTGTGTGGCAGTTCAGGCAGACTGGGGAGCACACTGCTCTTCTTTTCAGAGATTGCACAGGCATATTTTACCATGTGTGCTGCAGCTAGTATTAAGATATAATAGTACAAACTTGGTTAATAATTTTTGCCCATATTAGTGTTACTTTTGGGTTCTCATTAAAGTGTATATGTACTGGGGACAAAACCTTTTGAGTCTGCCTACCAGAAGAGGAGCCCAGGGCACATCTCTGACCAAATATGCCTGTTAGTGAGTCTCTGCCAGTGAAGAGATTCTTTGTCACTGAGGTTCCTGAAACTCTTTATCCAAGCAAGATTTATTTGGAATTTAAAAATGGGACAAAAAGCTCTACATGAAGCTAAATATTAATTTTGTTGCTTTTCTAGAAAGAAGGCCAAAGAAACAGAGCGAGTTGTACTATTCCATCATGCAGCATCAGCTGCATGTCACATCACTGCATGTGGAGGGGACTTTTACTATCTTTTCATTTGAGCCGTAAGGGTAGGATTGAGTTTTGCCTCCAGACAAGTTCTCCAGGCTCCCAGCGGGTCTCAGTGGGAGGTTTGTGTGCTCATCCATTTACAAAAATCATTTTCAGCTTTGGAGCTTCCACATACAGACACACCCCTTGAGGTCCCTCCAGTTGCTGTGCATCACTAGAGTTGTGGGGACTGGCCTTACATCTCAGCATCTTTTGCAGAGGAGTTAATCAGCCTCATCTCCACCACCAGGTACATAGAGATAGATGCTAAAGAGCAGCTGATAGGGAATAACCTTTTGTCACAGGTAACTGGTTTATGTAGTCATGCTGAGGTCCTGTTTGGATTGACACATGCTCAGAGATGGTGTTAATCTGATATATGCCACTGATGTCTGGGGGATGAGTGGTCACTTGGAAAGACCTCAAGGCTCTTGGCGAAAGAAGTTGGAAACATGTTAGTGGCACCAGCTCCAGTTCAAGTGGCTTGGATCACCCACAGGAGGACTTTCTTCTTTCAGGCAGGATTGCCAGACAACTGGGAGATGAGAAGAGTAGGACAGGACAGAGAAATAGCAGCAATATGTGTGAGCCAGGGACTACTCTGAACTTGTGTGAGAAATGGAATGTCCTCTGCCAGAGATGGCAAAGATGACAAGAGCCCTGGCCCACAGAGCCAGTTTTTCAGCTCATTGAGGCAATACAGGTGTTTTATAGATGTTCCATCTCCTTTTCTGGTCAGGGAGAAGTATAGGAGAGCTGCCTTGACCTTCTCCTGAACGAAGAAAAAGCTTTGAAGGAAATAAGCTTAAATAAACTTAAAAAGGAATGCAGGAAGTCTTTCTTTAGGGATTTGTGTATCACATGTGGTGTTACCCCATGTATTTCACTGCTGTGCTGCAGCTAAGGACTTTCTATGCTGTCTTTTAAACCAGACAATATACTGCTTACACTGCTAGAAAAAGTGAGTTATATTCTGTATCATCATCTCTTCCACATTAAACTTGATACGTATTTCAAGGCAGTGGCAGAAAAAGTAGGGTTGTAAACTAACCCCTCTGTCTTTTTTTTAGTTTATTTTTTTTACATCCAGGCAGTGACGTGACCTATTCTAGATGCACAAAAATAAGCTTTATGAATTGCACAGGTTGTGTGAGATGAGCTTTGATGCAGAGAGGCAACATAGTATGAACATTTGGGTTTGCTGTATTAGACATTAAAATGCAGTCTTAATCAGAACCTTAATCAAAAAGCTTATGGTGACTATTAGCTTCTATTGTAGAATAGCAAATGCTTTACATTTCATCATAGAATCAAATGGTCCATAGAAGCAATTTTTTTATATATACTGTATCTTCACAAGGTTAGGTTATTTTATATGCATAACTTGATAGCAGACTGTTTTGTAAATGCACTGTCTAGAGGTAGTGTTTTTTTAAAAAGCAAAACCAAGTAGTTATGAGTGTTCAGCACTTTCCACACGTTGAAACTGGAACAATTGAAATTTTGTGCGGTATTGGACTAGAAGTGTGTTGTGCAACAGGAGAATGAGTGTCAGCTACAAGCAGACATGGAGAGGGAGGACTGAAAGAGCCCAGCATGTTTAGTCTAGCCAGGTGCGGGCTGAGCTGTGATATGGCATGCACTAAGTTCCCCAGAGGGGAAGGCTGCTAGAGGAGAAAGTAATTAGTTAAACCTAGAGGACAGTGTTTGCACAAGAGCGTTCTGGGGATTCACAGGTGAAGAAATGAATGAGGTTTGTAGAGGAAAGAAGGCTTTGCTGTCCAGTGGAGAAGGGAGGTTCCAGAGCAGCCTCCCAAAATCAGCTGTAGAGACATAAGGTGATGCCCCTTGTGTTTTGTGAGTGGACTTCCATAACACAATTTTCTTGCAAGGATGCTGTTTGGAGTCTATAATCTGGCATGTCCTGTGTCATCCTGTAAATCCACAAGTCCTTCGCAGATTCGCTGGATTATGGTGCATGCAAACATGTAAATTACATTCTTTGAAGACTTCAAGTTCACAGAAATGAGCCAAATCACTGATATGTGCTATTTTTTAGGAATATGCTAGTCTTTCCTCCACAAATAGTTTCTGGGAGGAGGATGCACAGATGGCAGGGGGAGATGCCTTCTGCTCACTGCCACTAACAAAGTAGCGTAGGTGAGGGCATCTGTGTGTTTTGTGCACGTTTGTGTGCCAGTGATGGACATTTCCTGTTGCTACCACATTTCTGCTAAGAGATTGTGCCCCTTCATGGCTTTGGATTGGTTTGTTCTTTGGTGGGTTACACACAGCACAGAAGCACTCATAAAGCTGGTAAGAGCAAATGATGCTCCTGTTTGTGTAGCACAAGTGCTGTTCATGTAGGTGTGACTGGTCCATCACAGCATGCTCATGATTCCCAGTGACATGTAGATATATCCAGGCATACCCGTTAGTATCCTTCTCTTCCTGTCTCCATGTGATTTTTCTGAACTGAACTGAATGGCCTGAATTACGGTACTCATTATCTAAAGGTTAATGTTAGTACTGTGATGATGGAAGTATTTTGTTTTTTCCCCTCCTGTACCACGGGCTGTTCAGGGAGAGGAAAAAAAAACCTCTCAGACCTTATTAAATCACTCATGGACCTGGTGTTAGCATGTCTCGCCAAGAGCCCCCAGTGTATCTCAGTGTTCCCTGGGCTGTAGGTAGGAGAAAGCACCATAAAGTACCGTCCAAATGGTCTGGCTCAAACTGCAAATGCAGGGACACATGGAAAAGTAAAGAAGCATTTTGACAGATGTGGTGGCACCAGAGGTTCTCAGTTTTTAGGTATAAAAATCTCACTTTAAAAATAAAAAGTATGCTGAATAATATTGGTTATGGAACCAGGCCACTCATGCAAATAGAAATATGGTCTTTGTTTTTACTAAAAGAAGCCATTCAAGGATCCTTCTGTGTTGTGCTGTGGTGTAATGTTCAGGCTATGCAGTAAATCCCACATTTAGTGTGTCTTTCTGTAAGCAGGAAGTACTGCAGAGCATTTGACTTTGTCACCATGGGCTAAGAAGTGTCTCTGTTCCCTTGATTGGACAAATAATGCTGAGTTTTTAGAGGAAACTGAAGCTGCATCATACAGAAGTAGGGTGGATATCTAGAGATGGGCTACAGAGAGCAGAGGCAGAAAGGAAGGAGGTGTGAAGTCCTGCAGAACAAAAAGGATACACCATGCCAGGTACCACTGGGCTTGCAGTGCCATGTTCTATTGTGGGGGCTGCATTTACTGTGGATGGGATGAGAATATGGGAATTAGGGGACATTGCGATGGATTGATTTCTATTGCATATGCCACAAATACTGATAAAAAATCCAAAGCATAGCATTTCTACCCAAATGTTTCATATGTTCCAGGTGTTTGTATCATTTCCTAAAAACCAAAGGAAATAAATAGCTTCTCAAATGCACAGTAACGCTGAGGTAATCTGAATGACATAAAAATAATAAGCAAAGACGTGTAGGGGTAAAACACTAACCGTACTTGTTCTCAGCCATATCTGCAGAGAGTGTATGGCAATTTTCAAAGCAGGCAGACAGCTACCAACATTTTTCTTCAAAAGGGCAGAATTTGACTTTTACCCTTTACGAGGGCATTGAGTCGCCTGTCTGAGGAATCTTCTTTTTGCCTGCAATCAGAAGGGGCACTGTGTGGACTAATGTTGATGTCATTTCTCAGCTGAAGCTTGTTCTGTCTAAAATATCAGGGCCCAGACATCTTTACAGCAGCAGAGCAAATGAAAATACCTAGTTCTGTTTATAACTTCTCAACTGTATTCACACTTCTGATGCCAATTTTTACAAATAATTTCTAGATACTGCAAGAAAAACATTCTCTGTAAAGGTCAAACACTGGACGAAGCATTTTTGGCATCATATGCGTGATTCCGTACATTCACATGTACGGTGACCCAAATTTAACCTTGGCCAAAGATAGTAAAGCACTGTCAGAGTCAGTACTTGCACAAGGATTGCCTTTGACATGGTATTTCCTAGATCATTGCAACCTATGGGAGCTGCTAATTATCTGTGGATAGCCAGAAAGGTAATACCTGTAATTTCCTTATCACCCAGGGCTGTCTATTCACAGTTGCAGTGTGTTAGTATGGGATGTCAGTATTGTGCAACGTGGGTAAACTCTACAGTGACAAATGACTTATGAGCCGTTTTCAAGGTGACATTTTGATCAGGGAGCTTGTGCCAAGTGTTTTCTATTAAGCATTTCATTTCACTGCATGGTTAATCAGCAAAAGATTCTTCCAAAAATCCATTATGTCATATGTCATATGTAATATGTCAGGACCATTTCTCCTTGTTCAAAATGAAGGAGGGACCACGAATGCTTGAAAAATAGCAAATCTTATTTCTGCTTAAAAGTTTTTTTTAAAAAAGGCAAAACAAACATATAGCTTTGCTTCTGACCTTGTTTAAAAGCTATCTAGATGAGAAACCAAAAATGTAAAAGTTTACACAGCTTAACATGTTATTCATTATGCAAATACTTCCAAAAGCAATGCTAGACTGTGTAGTATTATGATATTTGATAAAATCAGTATTAACTATGTGTATCTTTTGAAGCTGTAATAAGTCTTGGTATTTTTTATGACTGCAAAGACCTTTTGGAGTATAGATCAAATCCCTAGCATGTTTTCCTTTCTTAGTAAGCCCTTTTCTACATTTGGAAGGCTCAAATACTAAGACGACCTGCAAGCTTGTATCAGAATTGGTCTTTCTTTTTCCTTTCTGTAAATGAGAACTAGTTTTATATATGCTCACCAACAATATGCTTCTCTTTCAAGTCAGTGTCAGTATAGATTCATTTTTAAATGTGCTTGAGTCTTGTTCTTGGTTAGTTGATTCTGACAGAGCTACACATGTATCTTGTTTACTTAAGGCAGGAGGTAGGCTGAAATTCGGTTTCCTCTTACTGACTATCACAGTAAGATGTCTAAATGGTTTCCAACTTGCCAGCTTTTAGCTCAAGCAAAACTCCTTTGAAATCTTCAAGAATTGTACAATCTGTAGGTTCATTTACAGTCCTCACTTCTTCTGGTTTGAATGCCAGTAACTCTGAAGTAACAAATGACTGGATAGACTGGCAAGGAGCCCTTGTGAAATGGGGACACAGAATACTCAGTCTTTAAGCCTCACCCATCCTGTTGTGCGGTAACAGCCCCAAAAGGGCAAAAAGACCTTACTTATTTTCTTCTTCAGGAAATTCCATACACCAGTTAGATACTCTGCAGTTTTCTGAGACTCTCAATTCACGGGACCAAAATGAGAATCATTTCTTAATATCTTTTGGTGCCCAGAGGAAAGAAATAGACACTTGATTCCTGAAACAACTTTGTCACAAAATAATTCTTTCTATAAAGGCTCTGGTGAGGCTCAGGTATGTATTAAGAAAAAAACCTGATAGTTTCCATGTGTCAGTGACAAAGACCTGCAAATAGACTGTGACACACTCTGCTGGCTTATGCACTGCCATTTCCAAAGACTATTGGCATTGGTGCTGGCCTTGAGAGGAGAGACCTGGACAGAACCAGGTGCTTCCCAACTGTAGTCCAACCTCAGTGGTGAAAATGCATTGTGCTGTAAACCCATTGCTCGAACTTGTCTGCTCTCATTCATATTCTTCAAATGTCATCTTTTCCCCAATGTCTCATGGCAGTCATTGGCTCTGAGATCTGGGAATGGTGCAACCAAAGAACCCTTGAACTTCCACAGGCTGTAGTTTTGAGTGTCAAGTTTTGTCAGGTTGACTGAGCAACAGAGGAGCCACCCACAATGGATGACACTGTGATCCTACTTCCAGAGGTCAAGATGAGTATTGACATGCTGCAGGAAACTAGTGTCTACCATAAAAGGTTCCCCTATCTATCCAGTTCTTCATTTGGACAACTGAAAGTGGAAAATCAAGAAGTATGCAAATCCTTTGTACAAAGGGTATGATCCATAAAGATTTTTTTTGATTCTCTTTGTACTAAGAATTGTTTTCAGCATGAGAACCATAAGTGAATGATTTGAAACAGTTTTACAATCTCTCTCAGTTTTGTAATTCTCCTTCAAGACCAGACTTGATGGGGCTCTGAGTAACCTGGCCAGTGGAAGGTTCCCTACCCATTACAGGGGGATTGGAACTAGATGATCTTTAAGGTCCCTTCCAAGCCAGACCAGTCTATGAGTCTATGATTCTGTGCCATGTGAACTCCATGAGACCTTGATTCTGTAGGGAGGAGCTATAGCAGAGTTCCATACTTTCTCCCATGGGATGCAGTTTACCCTGACATCAAAAGAAATGAGTGCTATGGACAATCTTCATGGTCAGGCTATCCCTTTACATTATATCCGGTCCTTTTCCTGAGCTCTTGTCAGAAGTTTCTTTCAATGAAGATTTTCTTGGTCAGACCTCACTTTTTAGTGAAGCTACTGCTTCTTGGTGTATCTTTATTCTCACCTAGGCTCAACTAGTGCATGGGATCTCTCTTATACGGGGTGGCAGTGCTTTCCTGCAGCATCCTACCTCCCTCTGAAACCACTTTCTGTACTATTACCTGGAAATAGTCTGTAACACAGTGGCTATGTCTGCTTTCTGAGGACGTGCACCCTGTTGAACAGTATCTTCAGTCAGAAATTCATGGCCAGATTTCACTCCCTCTGCTTTGTAGTTGAAGAGGACAGCATTGGTGTCTTAGGGTCTCCAGTAATGAAGAATAAAGGCCAGGGGTAGAAGTCTCAGGGGCTTGTTGGTCTTGAACCTCTGGAAAAGTAGAAACAGGTTAAAAGCTCCAAAAACCTATTACAAAAGTATGTAACTTATTCTTTCTCTATCAGTACGAAAAAGCAGGCTGACCAGATGTATTTATGCAGGTTTTATTGTCCTGACTCTGGCTTTAAGCTAGGAAGATCATGGGCAAAACTACACCACAGCAGAGAGAGATACCTAGAGAAAGGACTGCTCTTATCATGAAAATCCTTGTTGGAGTTGTGCTTATTTGAGAGGCTTTGTAGGCAGTCTGTGTGGAGCTGGTTTGAAGTGATTCAGAGGGCAAGCTGGGAGATGCCAGATTGAGGTCGCAGCTGCTCTAAGGGGCATTATACAAACCCTTAAGATTCATAGAAATAGTGTCCAGAATTTCATTTTAGAAAAAACAAAATAGCAAAATTTATCAGCTAAATGTCAAATAAGAAAAGGGAAGGAGGACAATGGCCATGAGGGAGGAAATCCGCTGGGGCTTTTTTTTTGCCTTGTGACTAACAAATTTTCACTTACCAACAAAAGTGCCTACAGCACACGTCCTCTTGTTTTGCAAATTACTCTAAAGGACGTGTTCATACTCTAATCATTTGTTTCCTTCTCATAAATGAGGGCACATTTATGTTTTCATGCTTTGATAAAGCCATTACTGTAATTTTTAACAACACCTCTTGCTAAGGTGCCTTAATTGATGCAGGTGATAATACTGTCTGAGCCTGGCAGGGTGAATTGGAAATCTTACTGCAGTCTGTGAAAGTAAGTAGCAATTCACCTTCCTCCCTACTGGGCAGTAAGTAGGAAAACATACACTCCCATCCACCAAAATGTTCTTTCCTTAATATCCTTGTCTCTGGTCCCAAGGATAAGATTTGTTTGTTTCCAAATCTGTTCCTGTGCTACCCATAAAAACACTGTCAGAGCAGTATTTGTGTGATACATTTGACAGGGACAAATACTGAGCATACTTGATACATCAGATCTGTGCAAGAGGCTGACTTGGGAAGTGCTGTGCCCTCAAAAGCCCCAGTCGCTTTAGGATATGCCAGAAAAAAATGCTGGCAGTATAGGCAGTTGTGTTTGAAGTTTTAGGATGCCATTTTGGCAAGAGGAGTGAGAGACAGGTTTCTCTAAGAAGGGAAAGTGAGTTGTTGCTGAGAAGGTAAAATAAAAGAAAACAGGGAATTAAGCAGCTGCTCTGTATATATGATGATGGATTATTACTGCTTTTTCTGGCTATGAGCAAGACTGTTTTCCCGAGCGTGGGGGAGAGTGAGGAGGGAGCAGTTTGACAGGGCAGTAAGATCACTTAGCAGTACAAAAGAGATTCTCAGCTAGCTTTGCCAAACTAGGATGAAATAAGTAGGATGGCTAGGTACAAACCTCTTTTTGATAGATCAGATGTCAATGAACTACTCTTTCAGTATTTATAAGTCAACATAAAAGTGTAAGGACATTTACTACATCGACTAACGCTTCTCACAAAATAGTATGGGAGAGTCCTGTGAGGAGTCTGACACTGGGACAAGACTCTAGGTGTGAAGAGAGCAGATGGATGTGTCAGTGCTAATGTCCTTCCTTCAGGGAAAATATGATATCCTCATTAAGTTATTGCTATCTATATTTCTTAATTACAGTGTACTCATTATATAGGCTGTTATTACTGACCATTTATGCAAAATATCTTTGAAACAGTGTTAATCTTTCAGACATGTGCATTTTGAAATCAGTAAGCTAGTTTTGATTTCTTTTAATAATTCTTTTAAAATGGTACTCAGATTGTTGAAAACATCTTCTTCTGTGATTCATGTGATTCTTTTTTTATTCCATCATGGTTTTCTTTCTTTCGCTTGAAAAACTAATGCTGGTATTACTGTTTTTGTTAGCAATTGTTGGTTCTTTCCCACATGTCTGGAACTGATTTTTTCTCTGTGTTTTTAATGGAGCCGAAGTGAATGAAGCTCTTTGTTTAGCTTTCTTTTTGTGCCACAATATCATTAGGTGTCTGAAAAATGTAGAGCTTCTGTGACACTTCACAAACATTAACTCATTGACCATGCCCAGCTTTGCAGGAATTTTAGTGTTGGGTTGTGCCTTCACCTGGCACTTAACTCAGGCTTGATCCAGCTGTGTTTCAGGGCCTCTTGGTATCTAGTAGAACCATGTGGCCCTGTTGCACACAGATGTGTAATAACCACCATCCTCACTAACATCATCAGTCAGGATTTTGGTGTCTTCTCTGTATCTGCTGCTCTCCTGGTGCTGCTTTCCCAATAGCTTCATCTCAGTGAACAACACACAGAGGGCCTCTATTCCCACTCTCTGCCACTCCATTCTTCCACCCTGCAATGTACCTCTTGGATGACACAGTTTCTAAAAATCATGTTTAAAAATAGCACTGTATTAATAAATATATTTTATTAGGGGAAACACATTCAACCATGTGGAATTTGAGGGCTCACTGCTTGCCAAGCAACTGTGTTGCACTCAACTCCTTGGCACGAAAATGGTAAGATGAAGGCTGCCTTCTGCAGGTTGCTAGATGGTGTGCTAGAGGGGACTAGAAGGGGGCTGGCATTGCTGGTTTTTTTTTGCTGTGCCAGCCGTTGAATTCTGGACCTTTGTTGGTGACACATGCTAATGTGCCTCTTCCGCATCATCCCTCTCTTCTGTCTCTTCTCCTATCATGCTTTCCACCACCCTCTCCACTCTTCCTTGTGCTTCTCCACTCTGTGGTCCTTTACACATTCAAGCCTTTCTGCTGCTTGATCTTTCCTATGGCACTGCCTTCAGGAGCCTTATTCTCTATTTCCAGGACCTCTGCCTTCCAGTGACAGCTCCACTAGCACTGGTGGTTGGGTTTGTCCACCTTAGGTCACTATAGCTTCACAGCTGCCTTTGCAGCAGCTCTTGGCTAAGCGGTTTGTCCACCTTAGGTCACTATAGCTGCACAGCTGCCTTTGCAACAGCTCTTGGCTAAGTTTAGCAACTGCCAGAAAAATTCCTTCTATTCCTATAGTAAGAGCTGGAATTACACAGGACAAGGGGTTCCTTGTAATGCTCTGGTTCTTCCTGGTCCTCTTGGGGTTGCAACTGTGTGAGAGCTTCTTATCTGAATGGTTGTCAATAAACCCATTTTTGAAACCTGACTGGTGGTTGTCCCAAGGGCTGTGGGCATATGAGTCCTATCACGAGACAGCTGTTAGGGTGATTTTCTGTCCTTCTAGCCTCAGCCATTCTGGGCCATTCCACTTGAGTGTTGAGAAGGGCATGGTGGTGATTGTCTTCTCCCTTGGTTGGAGATAACTGCGTCTTTGTGTTTCATCTGCCACCTTCTTTTCTCCGATCATCCTTTTCTGCAAATGCTTTCCTGAACATTTATCAACTGCAGGAAAATTAATCCAATTTCCTGAATCAGTTCATTTGCCTATGTCTGATGGAGTGACAGTCTACGTTCTTGCTGTATTTGCTGTCAATGCATTTTATTGTTTGTTCCCAGTACATTTGTGATGGTGGTGTGGTTGTGTTTGTTTTTCTGGCTTCTTCATGTTATTTTAATTTGAATTAGATATTATGATTTAAAGCTAATTTTTTTCCTCAGATCTATTGCTTTGCCCAGGTGATTCTTCTGGCTGGTTTTTGGTGTTTTTTTTTCTTCTCTAATCTTTTACCTACATGAGCCTTCACATTTTAGAGTATTGTTTGAAGACTGTTCTCAGTCATTGCCTCTCATGCTATGCTGGTTTTTCTCCATGTTGATATGCCCAGCTGTGAAAGGGTTTCTGGGAGGATCTCACACAGCTCTGACTCCAAACACCCCAGCCTGGCTGTACCCTTCAGGTATTCAGTGCTCATGGCAAAGCCATGATGATGCCCCTGGGAACGGTCAGTGGTATGCATGGGCTCGTGGGGGACATACTCTTTCTCTCTACAATTGTAAACCATTCTGAATGTCCCTGATGCTCTGAAGTGCATGTCTCCTTCGCAGCATCATTGCTGTGGTTGCCTGATATAAGTGTTTGTGCTCCACTGTGCTTCATTTCTTCACTTTCAGCCATGTGTGTATATTCTGGAGTTTTCTTAATGGTCTTTTTCCCCACAAACACTTGAGAAGACTGGCGGCTGAAGGGCTGTTTGGACTTTTTGAGTAATGTTGTTATGAGCTTGGCTATACTCTCCCATAGTAAAAACTGCTGTCCACTGTGTTTAAAGGCTTGGGGCTGCTGGGGAACATCTGATTTATTAATGGCCTCTTTTCAGCTTCCTCCTCATCTTAAGAAGATATAAGCAGGTAATTAGCTAGTTGCCAAGAAAATAGTAGAAATAAACTTTAAAATTCCTCCTTGTAAAATGATTTACTTAACAGTTTTATTCTGATATGTGTGGTTTATGCTTTAATCATCTGTCTGTGGCTGTGCAACAGGCCAGGTCTCTTCATCCTCTGCTGTTAGATTTTAGTGGACTGATGCTACATGGTTCTGTTTTCTCTTTTTGTTGCTGCATGTGAGTGTTTATGTTGGCTTTCTCGTAGATGCTTAATTGGATTGTAACAGATTTTACACTAAAGACTGATGTCCAGTTTTCTTTAGTCCTATCTGGTTTACTCTGGTTTCTGGAAGGAATCAATATTCAGAAATGTATTGAACTGTTTTGCTGTGGCTTTCCTTTAGGGACATTACTTATATTTGATCATCAGTGCCAGTTGCCAAGGGTGATGGAGGTGTTCAGGTACCTTGAGAAATGGCTCTGTTCCTGTTATGGTTGGTGTTTGGAACCAGAGTTGTGATATGTGCAGGTATTTCCACCTGAAGGCTGATAAAAAAGAAAAAGACTAGCAGCTGTTGTCAGGGCTCTTCCAAACTCCTTCCATTCCCTTTCATCCTTCCTGATAATTTCCTTTGATGGTAATTCTATTTTTCCAGTTTGCAAAGCTCATAATCTCAAAGTCCTTTTTGAGTCTGAGCCTTCTTCAGAAGCTCTTGTTAATCAGATTATTTGTGAAACAGCCTTAGTATCACCCGAATAATCTTCGTAGGTATTGAATGGCCTGTACCTTTTGTCAGGAACTTACACTAGGTACACAGCTCTCTTGAATTATCCTCTGTTACCTGCAGGCTGTGGTGCTTCTGCTTCACTCAAGCATTTTCTGTTTGTATAGGTCTCATTTGTCTTTCAGATCATCAGAGTCTCTAAGCATCTTTCTCCTCTGCTGAAACAGACCCAATAATGTTTGAAGAAAAAGATTCATGTCTGTAACTCATCACTTGCCACTTTTATTCACTGTTAGAGCAAGAACATGAATTGACCAAAAAGAAAAATCTCCTTCTTAAAACTGGAGCCTGGAAAGGCCCTTGTTTGAGGTGCCAAAGACTCATATTTACAATTATACCCCCCGGGGAAAACCAGAGGGATGTACAGTAAATATCAGGGTTTGCATTCAGAACTGCTGACAAACCAGCCTCCTTTGATAGATGGATTCATTATCACTTTCTAATTACAAGCAGATTTCCAGGTGTGTTCACCATGTTATAAATGAAACCTGTCCATTGTTATACAGTGATGGCCTCTGGGTCAGCCGTAAGGGATCTATAGCTCCTCTTCTGTCGCTGGACCAAATTAATCAGATGTATTTTTAACAGATAACCTTTACAAAAGTGACTGATTAATCACTTGGTAATGTGGACTGCTATCAAGTTCATCATCTCCAAATAAAGGAAGGAACTCAGCAAGACTACAATATGTCAAATGCATCAGTCTCAGTGTGTTAAAATACTTTCAGAGCCAGATGCTACTCTTGTGAAAGGATAGAAATCTGCTACATCAAACATAGATGTTTTCCTACATCTGTGGGTCAGATTCTGTGCTCAGATGAAGGCTTTCTGGTTACGTAGGCTTGCTGTCAGATTTTAGCACCATGCATGTACATCTAAGGACAGAGTTTGATCACTACAAAGTAATACAATTTCTACTGGATTCTGTCATTTGATTTTTTTAGAACTGTGATTTTTTAAGAGGGTATTGAAAGCTGTACAAATCAGTAAAACACAGTCAGTCTTTGTCTAATCCTGTATAGATTTAAGTGTGATTTTCTATATTCCAGTCACTTCTTTTGAAGATAAAACAGCCTGACTTTTAATTTCGTATTGAGGAATATGCTTGACATCTCTCAAACTGAGATTAGGTTAGCGAAGGCATACCCTCGCTTATGCTGCAAAATGAAACAAGTTCCTAATTGTCAAAAGATTAATCCTTGGCAGTCATCCAGACCAATATTTGCTGTAGCAACTTGGTATCCATCACGGTTACGGACCAAAGGTCTTGTCATATATGTATTCCTCGCAGCAGCGCCGTGGCAGGGCAGCACAGCCTCACTACCCTGGGCTGTTAGTCTCTGGGAAACTCTATCCTTTCCTCAATTAGTGCCCTCATGGGGGTCACAGTCTTTGATGACTGAGCTATTTCTGAAGACTGAAATATAAAGCTTAGTAACACACACACAAATATCGGCTTGGGGTTGCTTTTTGGGCAAAGCAATGTTTTGTGTTAGAAGTTTCAGCATCTACTAGAAGTTTGGCCCATCAATACTAATAACAATAATATTAGTGAAATGTGAGGTGTTTTTTTCTTTTACTGTGAAGATCACCATTACCTGTAGATTGATACTGTTTAAATTGGCTAATTTTAAAATTTTTTTTAAACTCACTTGGTATTGAACTGCAAAGCTGCTGTAGCAGCATCTTCATCTGCCAGCATGGCCAGTCTGGTCCCTGTTTTTTGAATACCATCTTTTTTCCTTTGGGAATTCATGGGAGGAGCAGAAATGAGGACAAACCTTTGTTGTCCTGCAAACCTAATGGAAGAGTAGGACAGTATTAGAAATGCTTCATATAAATTGCCAAAGGTACCAGTCCTCAGCCTTGTTCTCTTACTATAGCCAAAAATCCCACAAAACCACAAAATGCTGCCCCATATACCTCCTCCTGTGTGAACCACCTCTGTTGTGTTTTGGGTGATTACTTCAGTGTAGTTTTGGAAAATTCTTCAAAGGAAGTTTTATCTCCTGTATTCATCAGAGAAATGATGATTCAGAAAATGGTCTCATTCAGTTTGATATTCGTTGTCACTGATGCTGTGTACCCTTTGACTTTCCACACTTCTAGCTGCCAGGAAACTGCTCACACATTAGCATGGCAAGGGAAAAAAAATGGAGAAAAACTCAGTCTGCTGCAGACTGATAATTTGGGGTGGGGGTGATATTTAAAAAATTGAATGTGACCTTATCTTCTTTGACTCTTATTTCACACTGGTGAGGTTGGCAGGATTGTGGGGTGCAGGTAGGATCAGGACTTGATCTCTCACTGATGACTCTCTGCTCATTTAGTGCTTTATAGGCCCAAGGGAAAGGCACAAATTGACAGTGTTCTGGCATGCTGCAGTCTATATTTGGATCCCTGATTTAAAGCTGACAGATGTGTAAAATCATATGTAGCCAGAAAACTCCCTAGTGAGGACACAGCTGCATATATTGATGAGTCAAAGTTACTTAATTTATTATGGGGCATTAATTTATTATGGGGCAAATTCCCTCTAGATCTCCATTCCTGGTCGTGTAATATCACTGAGAGTAGTTCTGGGCTTGTTCCACCCGCTTTGGATCAAACCATGTACTTTTTGGATATGAATGGAGAAGACATGTAAATCTCAAGCGCTGCTCTTCTCAGTTTCTGGGTGAATGCCATCATACCCTCATTTAGATGTGGCAGCTGTTGTC
The DNA here is from genome assembly GCF_000695815.1 of Acanthisitta chloris. NCBI lineage: Eukaryota > Metazoa > Chordata > Aves > Passeriformes > Acanthisittidae > Acanthisitta > Acanthisitta chloris. The sequence goes on along the minus strand of NW_008672339.1, from coordinate 21,772 downwards.
AGTTACTTAATCTCATAAATAAAATAAAGCCAAATTTCCACAAACTGAATCTGCTTCTATCACACGGCCTCCTGCAATGCCTTAAATGAAGTGCGTATTTTTGTTTCTCAGGAGTCTCCCTTTATAACCCACTATACTGCTTGATTATTTCCTCTATGTCGTACAGGAAACGGTGAGTAAGTGATTAATAACCTGCCTCAGTTTTACTTTCCCCTCTTGCTGCAGCCTTGTTGTGAAATAATGTGACCCACAGATGTCTGAGCAGAACAATCCATTGCGTTAGTGACAGATGCTGTTGGGGCTTGCTCAGTGAAAGTGAGCT
>NW_008672339.1:0-21426 GCF_000695815.1 Acanthisitta chloris | reverse complement strand
TCCTGCTGCTTTGATCATCTCTTTTTTTTCTTTTGCATAAATTTTGAACATGCTGAAAACTCCCAACAAAGCATGACATAACCCACTCTGGAAAACAGCCTGGGGTGAGTACCAGTCCCAGAGGCTCAGGAGGGAGCTAGGAAGCAGGTTTGCTGCAGAAAGGCAGAGTTAGCACTGAAAATTGGCATTCACTGGCTGTAGAAATGTTGGGAGGGATGTGAGGTGCTCCGTATGTGTCAGTGCTTGCTTGCTTCTTTCTCAGCTATAAAGGAGATAATGGAAAATAAGGCCTCTGCATGTAAACAAATGAAAACCCTCATAGTTCATCTCATTATATCATGTGTGTCACCATCACAATGTTTAACACTCTCTGGAGTAAGTGATAAAAATTAAAATCTCAGAACTAGTTTTACTAGGATTTAGTTAGGAGGCTGGTGTATGGGGATAGCTGGCAAGAGAAATTTCCCAGTAGTAACACTCACAGAGTGGGCGAGATTCAGACTGACAGTCATTTTCATAGAGCACAAGTGCACACTGAACCAAATTACAAGCTGATTGAATCTTTTAAGGATTGCTAATCGTTTCTACAATCAGTCTATAATACACTCTTCAACCATCAGCTAATGCACTGGAGTCAGCTGGGCTCATAGCTGGAGAGTGCAGGCAGCCTGGGTGTGTGGCATGTGTCAGGATGGCTAATTGAGGGGTGTCACCCAAACACTCCACCACATCTTTGTTTTCCTGAGTGGTTTTTACTAAAGGCATGTTTGAGTAGTATGCAAGAGTGAAGTTATATCATATTTGGTAGCAACAGAAGCATGACATTGTACTACATAAAGAAATACGATTAAGTGGTGTTACTGGCCACTCCTTTTTATAGCAAGCCAGAAAAGGAAGCAGAACACACATGTACACAGATTACTCATAGTACCTGGTTTGACCCAAGATAGGGAAATCTGCATTTAAATTCACTGCATAGGGAGAGAGGTGGGTACTGAAAATTTAGATATTAACTGGAGAAACCTAGAAAGTGGTCTAAAGACTCAATAATTTATTTGTTTGGCCAAGAGTTAACCAGGGCCACAAATGCTGAAGGATCTGCAGGGATTTCTGCTGTTGCAGGGACAGGGGTGTGTGTGCGTGTGTGTGTGTACCTTTTTCCACCATTACTATTTCAGAAACCTTGCACTGCTGCTTAGAATATCAGTGCATATCAGCATGTCATTCGTAAGCATTTTGTTTCACATCAATTTTTTAAAAACAACAGCAAGAAAAAATGTTAGTTGTGAAAAGGAGAAACGGAGATATAATTCTACAATGGATAGAAAGAATTGCAGTGCTTTGCAACCTTGCAGTTGTGTGCTACAGTTCATACAATCCAGTGCTTAATAGAAGTAGCCAGGGTCTTCCTCTCTTGTTTTCAAAAGGCTGCGGTTCTGTTTCCAAGTCCTTAGCTCAGGGGATGGAGGATGTCCTGCTTCTCTGTTTTCCCTCCTTTCACCCTTACCTTAAGGTACACCATTATCTTGCAGTAATGAAACCTGAAAACAATGGTAAAGAGTTAACTTCAAGGACTTTAGCGAAACCACTGACAAAATACCCCACAATCCTGCTCTAAAGAGGTTTCTATAGAACATCTGAGTTAAGCATGGCAATTACAAAGAAGCTCAAGTGGTCTTTGCTTGAAATTGCAAATGTACCACATTGCATTATCACAAGAATTCGCATGCAAGAACAGTTTGCAGATGGTTTGCATTGGCATACTTTATGTAAACGCTCTAGGGAACAGATGGCATCATGGGTTCTTGTGGCAAATGTGAATTTATAGTGCTCACAACATGTTAAAGTCTTTTGCCTGTAGCTGAAAAGCAACAAAAATGAAGTGGAAACTCAGCCCTGTAAATCAGTTTGCCAGTGTCTTTGCCATTCGAGCTATAGTCTAGTCTTTATTGTGAAATTTGGGTTCTTTTATTTGCCATCTACTTGCAATTGGGTGTGAGTGCATGCAGCATGTGTGTATGTTTATTTCAGTATGCATATGCAGCTTTTAAATTAATAGACTGATACTGGGTAAATACCAGGAAGTTGAGATCTCAACCGTCATTTAATCCAAAGCTTTTGAATTTTTGATCCAAAATTGAATTCTGATAATTCTGATTTTCTGTTCATGCATAGATTACTCTGGGTAGATCAACTGATTTTAAACATATATTGGCAAATATTCTTAGAAGGAGTAAAATAATAACAGAAGTGAGAATTGTGAATTACTGACGTCCCAGGCATTTTGCACATATTATATGCAGTGGGATGAACATCAAGGCACATTAATATAAAACATAGCGGTTTCTTCTCATTCGGACAGAAGTTGGCATTGTAACATCTTTTGTAAAGAGATGTTATTTAAGAAGCTGGACTTGGGCGAGGCTGGGGGGGGAATGTGTAAACAAACAAGGGATTCGTTGAAGTCCTTTGCAACTATTATATTGAACTTAGACTATAATTATTATTGCAGTATATTTCCTAATTATTTAGATGCTTGTAAAAATTGATTTTATGTAAACACAGCTTGTTCTAAAACAGCCAGGTCTTTGCAGCGAACATAAGTTGTTTAAAATTTATTGACCTGTCGTTCACATGTGTTACTTTACTAGCACTTAATGGTCTGTTTAGATAGTCTTGGTGTGTATGAACTCCCAGTGCGCTACTCCAAGCACCACACGTTGACAGGTAGCTGCCATGTAGATAAAATAAGGGGCCCTACTCCAAAGCATACAGGGACACACAATCATTAGTTATTTTCTAATCTAAAGCAGGGATTTCCTTGGCAGCCAGAGGAAAAGAATCGTTCTGATTTTGCATTATCTCTGCAGCTGAGTTCGGCCCTAAGTCCTGAACTGATATGCAGGAAGGCCAAAAGCAAATAAGCAGGAAACCTAGCCTTGCACCAAATGGAGTTGATTTAAGGAGCCTGAGCTTTGAGGGCTTCTTTTTGAATGGGTTGTGTAGACAGTGGCTGAGATTAGAAACTTACTTTGGCCTTCAAACTCTCACAAAAGATTAAAGACTGATAATAAAAACGTAAATTATTTTTGTAGTAGAGATCACCTTAAAAAACTGTGTGAAATCTTTCTGCAGTGTTTTTTCATCCTGTGTGTAATAAATAATGCTGTCCAAAAAGAAAAAACAACACATTACTTCTTATGGTACTTATTCTCCTCTGGCTCAAATGTGATTTTTGTCCTTTTTCTTAATTTCTAGGGCTCCAGAGTACTTTGTTAGTTGATAAACCTTTTTTTTTTTAATTGTTTAGGTCTCATAAAAAAAATTACACTGATGATAGGATCAGTCTAGTCCAAGTTACTAACCAAACTTCGCTACTCTGTTTCCACATTTATGAGACGCTGTGTTTCTAGAGAGCCTCTGCTTTTCTGGTTGTTGTGACTGTGAATCAGCAGAATAGTTGTCTTAATTTGATGCAAGCAGGGGTTGCATCCCTAAAATCCACTGCTGGAGTGTCATCTGTCCTGTTCACCTTGGTGGTTAGCAGTATGTCCATGATCCATGAGTACCTGGCAAATGAAAAGGTATTTGTCTTAGCTTTAAATGCTTGGTTGGAAAATGCTGGCTCATATTCATACCAGTACTACATCATACTATCTGAAAGCTTACTCTCAGAATGTTTGTGGCCCTGGGAATTCAGCAGCAATTTTTTCATAGGAAAACTATTTTATGTCAGAGTTTAAATATTCCATAGGGTTCTTAAGTAAAGAATGTATTATGTTACTATTTTCTTTCATATATGCAATTGCATAGTTGTTTTTCTGCCTTCATGTAGGGCCAAATTCTGCTATATTTGACCAGCAATAATTCAGAGTAACTATTATTTCTAGTGGATTTACATCTGTGTGGCTTGACATGACATCTACAGTATGGATAAGAAAACTCAGTATCAGGTTTTGTTTGCAGTGGCAGTAAAGAATTTTATCCATTGACTTCCAACTACACTGACTTCTCTGTAGTCTGAGCAAGCTCAGTATCCTTAACTCTTAAAAACAGCAACAGAAAACCTACAACTGTTAAATCCTCCACTACTGTGACACGCACTTGGCTTTGAAAGCATATGAATTTAAAACATAAATAGCTATGGAAAATGCTTTAAAAAAAAGCCAACATTTTGTCCATGTGATTCTGTCTGTGCTCTTTTCCCCCAACCAGGATCACAAATTTTGTTACTAGCCATCCATTAAAATTGACAGTTAGTACTTTAAACAAGCAGACCATACTCCACCTGATGTATTTGAACATAATTTATCAGCAATGGATATGTCACATAGACCAAACAGATTGTATATTTTGAGAACACAACCGAGTTCAAAGAAACGGTTAAAAAAGATTATTTAAAAAAAGCTCTGCTCAATAACTCCATCTTATTCCTCTGCATAATATGTCGTTTTTGTGCTTAAGTTTCATATTTCTTTCATAGTTTTTGCCCCAGGAACAGCATGATTAGCTAAGGAGGGTGTTTAAGCCTAGATCGACAACCTCCAGAGCTGTCTTATTTTGAATGGTTGTATTCAGTGATAAAGTATTTGCTGTCAGCCGTATTCACTAACAGGTGGTCTCATTTTATGTGCTGAACATGAGCAAACCCTGCAGAAGATAAGGAAGCTGCAGTAGCACAGTGACTCTGACAGGTTTAGGTCTAGAGATTTTGCTGTTAAGAGTCCTCTTTACTGAAAGCTACACGGTCATGCCTCATTAAGCCAGCTTTTTCCTCCCTGAATATCAGATATTCATTGAAGTTGGCTTTCTAGTGCTTCCTACTTTTGGGTGAAATAACTGAAAGGATTTCTTTCCCTTGGCTGTAGTGCTCAGCTCTATGCCAGTCCCTTGTGCTGTGCTGTACCCTGCCTTGTCCCTGGGGTATAAAGGGCAAGTGCAAGGACTGGCTAGCCTTGGCTCCTTGGCTCTCTTTGCTGCTGCTGGGAGGTTAGCCTTTATGACACCTGCTGAGGAGCATATCCCTTCCCTCCTGCCATCTTGGCTAGGGGACCAGTATTCTTATCCTAGAAGTAGTCCTGCCTCCATCTTCATAGTGGACATCCAGGGGAGGGTACGAGTGCACACTAGACACATTAAAAAGGTTGCCTTTTTGGCTAAAGTTCTTTTAGCTAGACAGGGGCAAGGGTAATGATGACTGTGATGGCTAGATAATGATTAGGCAGAATTGGTATCAAAGTAATCAGAGAAGATTGGGTAGAACCTTCACAGAAAGGAATTTATTATTGGTGTCATAAGCTTAGGCATCTGTTGTCTCAACACCAAATTTTACACTGGGAGGAAAATAGCAATTTTTAGTAACCAGGGTGGCACTTTTTCTTCTTAGTAATTAGAAACCGGCAAAAGCTCCATTGTACTCACAAAGTGTAAGTGACAAGTAAGCTCAGCTCCAGTTTAATGTGCCAGTGGGGGCATTAAGAAACATGCTGTGGTTGCAGTTAAACTCCAAATAGATGACCAGAATTCCCATGTGATAAACTGTCCTCTTGGTGTGCTCAAAGGGTATTTTTTAATTTTTGGCTCTGTAAGAATGTTTTCAAAAGAGGCATTGCATCACTCCTACCTAAGGCGAGCCCACCTGGGAGATATGTGAAGGAGAGAAGAACAAAAACATCTCTTTCCCCTCTTTCATCAGATATATCTCCATATCTCAACTCAAGAGGAGGATGATGTCACTGAAGGCACTGAAATACTGCATATATGCTTAAATATTAGTCAGTACAAAACAACACAAAAGTTCTGTGGTTTTAGTAAGGGGATGTTACACCAGATATATGAATACCCAAGGATGGGCAAGCAGGTGAGGCAGCTGGAAACTTCCAAAGTTTTTGGACAGGTCCGGAAGGTAGTTGATCAGATTCCTTGTGTGGGTTCAATGAGGATATAAAAATTTGGGGTAAATGTTGCTAGCTAAGTGGCGCCAGTTCTTCCCCAAACTGGGCAGCTCCAGAGGCTGCAAGGAGCACTCATGCAAGGACTCCAGCCCCTTGCTAGCAGTGCTGCTTCAAAAGACAGTGCCTGTCACATTTCCTGTTTTCAGCACTTCTCACGGGCTTGAAGTCTCACACCTAGTCACACAGGCTCTGGCCCCACTGTGGTGTGATGAACCATCCCAAGAGTCAGCAAAAGCCATAGGAAGCTCTTTGACTTGTATGGTTCCTACCCATGTTGCTGGTTAGAGCTTGGATGCTGCAGGGGTTCAAAGGCTATCAGAAAAACAAGCAGGGTCACGGCATGGACCAGGGTGGTGTCCTGTGAGTTGTCTGTACTGACAGTTAGCATGTAGGTCTCTCCCCAGCAATGCCAAGTGTGGATCAGGGGTCAGCTGAGAGAGGAACTGTCTCCATATGTATCCCCAAGCCAATGCTCTAATATAGTGGGAGATGCCTTGAATGCAGGCTGTGCCTCAGGGCTGGAACTGAGCTCTGGCCTGTTGTATTTATGAGTATAGATTGCTGTGCCTGTGTACAGACCCTCTGGAATTCACGGGGTAGAGTTTGTGCTAAAGTGTTGTTCCAACACAGATTCCCAAAATGGTCAGAGGGTCAGTTGTGATGCAGGGTGGCATCTGCTTCTTGACTAAGGCCAAGGCTGACAGACAAGGCAGGTGTACTTAGCTAAAATACAGACCTATATATTCATGTGCTGTGACAGTGTGGAATACTGAGCAGAGAAAAAGTATTAATTTTTTTGCCTGTGCTAAACTGGCTGTTGCCATATGGTCACTATTAGTGGAGAGCTAGATCTGGTATCTTCACATAAGCTTTGAACATGCTGTCATGATCATGACTACAGATCTGGAGGTGGGGGTTAGGCAGGATGGACATGCCACCTTTAATAATGTTCATGTTTTTCTATGTATTTAGACATACTTATGTCTATTGTTAAATTCAGATCCCACATCTATAAGCTTTTTATTAAAAATTTTCTGTAAAATTGTATCTTCCCACACTGAAGGCCTTTTTTTATGAAGACATGCTTCTGGTCCCACTGGCAGGACCTTATTAGCAGCATTCAGAAAGCCTCACAACAGGAAAGTCATGAGCCCTGAAGCTGTAGCTTTACTTATATAGTCATTCCTTACTCCCTCTCCACCATTTGGAGGCCTGTAAGATCTTCCCCTGTATTGTTTTTAGGATTATGTTTGTTAAGGATAGTAAACTGAGGGATAAATGAAAGGGATTTTGCGATCATCAAGATTTACAATCATCACTATATTACATACTTGAGTAGGGTTAAAATAACAACTCAATTTTAATTTAAAAGGGGGATGGGAGAGTATATGAAAATACTGGGGTTTATGTAGTTGTCTAGTAAACAATGTACAAGATTGCACAGCTTGGACAACAGTTAGTAAGGAATACAGAGCTGGTCTCAGAGTGTTTTCAGTACTCTTCTGTTGACTCTTTTGCAGGTCCTGAATTCAATTTAGTGTTTCTGAATTACTCAGTGTTACCAGCCACAAATGTAAAATAAATCATAATACTGACATACGAATTAAAAGGCTTAGTGATAGCAATTTAGAGTACTTCTTCTTTATCCTTTAGTTTCCTAGCCTTTCAACATACCAGTCTGGTCATGTTTGCAGGCAATTCTTTTGAGTCCTTAAAGCTGAAGACTTCTCAAATGAAAACTGACTTGTTCTATTAAACTGCTGAAACTTAGATGAAGAGAATAAAAAGATTTTTTTAAATCTCACTCTGAATTTGACAGATTTGGCAAAATTTTTTAAGCTTCTTCCCATACTTCTTATAGTTTAAAAGTAAGGCATGAGGTGTCTAAATATACCCCCTTTTATTTAAAATCATCACAGCATCCACTGTGACTCAGTTTTGCAACAGCCATCACAGAGTCTCCTCTTTGCCATATGGTTGCCCAGTGTAGCACAGATTACAAAACTTCTCTTTATACACTCAACAACTCTAATACCCTGAAGGTATTCAGCCACCAAAAACACCTTCAGTAATGAGGAAAGAGCACGGTGAGCTTGTACTTGGCTGGCCTTCACTGTCACTGTGCTGTAAGTGGTCCATGCAGCCAAGAGTAATTACTAGAAGTGTGTTGTTTTGTGAAGCACAGTGCAGGCTCTGTACAACTCTGCAAACAGCTGAACATAAACCCAAGCAGCAGTGAGCATGCGTAAGGTCATGTTGGGATGTGGTGGCTGTTCGTGCATTCAAGGGTAATAAAAAAAATTAAATATAAGCTTCCTTTGGATTCTAAAGTGTGATGTTAATTCAAAAGTATTAACGTTAAACCAGTGACCAGCAAGAGGCTTTGTGAGGGTCCTTTTCGTCTTGTACAATGGAACTGATATATTTTACAAAAAAAAAGGAAAATCTAATAATGCAGTTCCATTAAAGGACTGTCTGTATATTGTAAAGGTGCTACAAATATTCCTTGCATGGGCTTTATCACTTCCCAATGAGTGATGCACCTAAGTCCCAAGATTTCATAAAGTCAGAGCATGGGACATTTGGATCCAGGTTTTGACAGAGTAGCAGAAATCTTACGTGCAGGTTCAGGTCCCAGTTCTGAACTTGTATTTCATGCTTTGTTGAGCCTTTATCTAGAGCTTTAGAGAAAGTGAAGTACACTCAGAGTATCCTAAAATAGTTTAAAATCACAGGCTGGCTCTGCATTTCTGTGAAGGACGTCACAAGGTATTTTTGTTCTAGACCCATATGATCTTTTACTAAAGTCTTTATCTTCCAGTGTCTAATATCCTAAAGAGGCCTATTAATTATTTAAAAAGTTCTGCTTTATCAGTTGACTTTCTGTGTTTCTTGTTGTCACTCTACTGTCTGTTTTCCTCCTTGTCATCTTTTCTTTCTTCTTTAGTTGGGTATGTGTTTGAAGTCAGTTTTAAAGGAATAAAATTACACCCATTTATTTACATAGCAGCTGTCAAAGCATGATATTCTCTTCTCCAGAAGTAAGAACACAAAAAAAGGTTCATCCCCTGGTTTGCTATCTTGAAATTGCAGGGACCTGAGTTTTCTAAACCCTCCTTCTTTTTATGAGTAGTGATTAAAAGGAAAAAAAATCTGCCAGGAGCACAAAACCTCGAAGTTATTGTCACACTGGTGTCACTCACTAAAGCCGTGTAATAGGTTTGTGGGAGAGACCTTCAGAAGAAAGAACCATCTCTGTATCTTTCAGTGGGAACTCGAACTAGGAAAGCTGTAGCTTAATTCCTTATGGTGTTTTCTTGGCGTTAGCTCTATCTTCCCAGCTCTTATTCAGGCCAAAAGAAAGGACTGTTTTGTTGTGTTTTTGCAGGAGAGTAAAATAAAATATTAACTGTGTTTTTCTTTTTAATATTGGAAGCATAATAAGGTCGCTTAAGAAAAAGAAAGCCAACCAGTAAGCCTGGAACGTCTCTCATTTCTTTAACAGCTACATAGTGTGTGCAGCTGAGAGCTGCCAGTTGGATCCTAGCAGGGGAGAAACCACTTTAGTTTGTTTGGTTTGTATATGGAATAACATTTTTCTTGCCTTGGAATACTTGTTTGTCATCACTCCCCCTTTGTGTTTATGTTCTACTTGGAAATAGTCTCTGTGCTGTATATGCATTTGCCAGGATGTGCACATAAACAATGTTCCATTATGGCCCTTTCTTCATACTCCTTATTTACACCATATACATTCAGCAGTAAACACGGTGGGGAATGACAGAGAGTAAACTCTTCTAGGCCCCTTTTTTTCAGTTAGTCCAGACTTTCTGCCATATGTTTGCTGAGGTCCCACTTCTATTCATGTTTTTATTAGGTAAAAAAAAGTGTCCAGACTTCACACAAAGCAGCTTTTGTGTTCTCTGTCAAAAAAAATCTTCTCCTATGAAATGTTGATAGAAGTACCCAGAGCCCTTGTGGGGGTGCAGAGTCTGAATAGGCCCATGGTGAAAGCATGGGAGGGGAGAGCAGGGGAGCCGGGGTACAATTTTTACTTCTTGTGTGCCGTGAACGAATATTGCTTAACTTTCTCTTTCTCTAGTTTTCCTTTTGGCAGCCAGGGTCATACCCCTCATCCTGATGCTCGTTACAAAGGTGACGTTTTTAAAGTCTTTCAGAATTTTAGCTGGAAGGGATGAGAGAGGCAAAATACTGTTTAGTGTAGCATAAAATGAAAGTTTGGCTTAGAATAGATGCTGTTTAGTAAAACTATAGAACCATGGTAAGAAAGTGTTACTGTGGCATAAATCATTTTTAGTGACTCTGTGCTTGAAAACGGTCAGATTAGATCTTTCTCTCATTGATTTTGTATTTGGTTAATGATTCCACTTCTGAGATCATAAAGCTATATAAGATGTAAAAGATACGGGAAAATATCTTTAACCTCTACATTTAAACTATGTGTTTCTTTTGACATTGAAATACTGCAATGACCTGGTAATGTTTTCCAATGTTTTAATTTTTGCTGATGTACAAAAATATCACAGAAGAGCTGATTCGTAATTATTACACATGGTATTGCATAAATTTCTTCCTAATTAAAAAGCTTCTAAATTCTGAATAATCAATTTATGAAGACATGTGGTTTTGACAAATTATACATTTAATTTCTAAAGATTTATTAGAAATTTGACCTGCAGCTAGTTAATTATGGTTATAGTACTGACGCAGTAATACTGGAGATTGATATAATGATATGGTTGCAAATTTATGTTGATATCACCTACCTTAGTAGCAGGATGTGGGAACACACCTATATTTTGTACCATCTTGTTTATGGTGCAGGAAGGCATTAGTTTAATGAAGAACACAAATATTTGATAGGTGTATGTTGGCATTTATCTGAAAAGGCACTTTCAACAGAGCATAAGCATATTGAACCTAGTCCTTCAGGTTTACCCTTTTAGAGGCTACATTTCCAGGGGTGTCAGTGACAGTTTTAGGTGAATAATGGTAGCAAACTATGAACTTTCTTTAAAACTCCATAATAAGAAGTTAAACTGATTCTTGCTAGTTAGTTTTCAGGTGACAGTATATTTCTGAAGTGCCTCTTTTTGGACTAATCTTCCATCCACAACATTGATACTCTTAGTTTCATGAAAGTCAGCAGCTAAGTTATTCAAGATGAGCTTTCAAGATATCATACCAGAAGCCAAATTCATGTAATTTAAAATGGCATCTTTCTATCCCATCTGGATTTGGAAGTGATCTATAAGAACCATAGAAAGAAAATGCAGATTAACTTTTACAGTGAAATGTTTAGAAAAGCAAGGCATATCTTAAACATTTAGGGAGCCCTTTTAGTAACACACAAAGGTTACCTGCTTTTTTAAAGCAGTTCAGAAAAATAAAGAAACTTTAACAAGATTGTGTTATTAGAGTAAATTCTGGTTTCTTCTGACTGGTCTAAATGGGAGCTCAGGATCTGCTACTGAGCAGTGATTACCTTGTGAAGGTATAATCACTTGGTGGGAGGTGTGTGTTACAAGACCTGCTGTGTCTGTGTATGAGAATGGTGGGTGAGGGAAGAGGACCTAGTTCAAGGCTTTTCCCCTCTGAACATTCGGCTGAGAGTGTCCCTGGGAAAGGGACAGAAAAGGAAAGGCACAGTCTTACCCTGCTTGTTTTAAATGGAGCAGCATCACTGGTACCTGCCCTGCCAAGCCTTGGTTAATGCCCACACTACTGTGAGTCCAATTTTGCTTGTAAAAAGAAGGAAAAGAAGAAATACATCTCACTGGGAGCAGAAGGTGGTCAGAAGTAAGTGTATATCACTCTTTTCTCCTCCACTGGAAACCTAGTAGCTCCTTTTCCCTAGTAGTCACAGCTGTGGCTCACAGCAGTGAAGTGTGACCGCACGAGGGATGCCCTAAGTGAGGACATGTGCCCCTCCTGGTCCCCTGGGACCATCTTGCTCTCTTACAAGGTGGAAAACTAATGTAGCTGAATTACAGCATTTTAATAATAGAGAGCTTTTGGAGTCTTTGTCTTAGATTTTGACATTTTTGGCATTGTTGTTTCTGATAACCAGGAGAACAGGAATAGTATTACGCTAATTGCATATATTTGTGTTTATATCTGTAGAATATTTGTGTTTGCTTATATTTGATGTGTATACACAGAAATGCAATGCAGTTCTAGTAACAAAATAGGGAAATTGCTGTAATGAAAGAAGTAGAGATTCCCCTGTATTCCTACCACTAATTAGAAAGGAATAAGAAAAAACCCTCTTGTATTATAAGATTTGCAGGAGTTATTTAAGAGTTTACAATAATCAGTCTGTACAGTTTTGGATGAAAGCAACACATTCTCTGATGGTGAAAAATTCTCTTATAGATTAATTAAGTACTATCTCAGCCAGCTGAGGACTCTTTAATGCTTCGGTAATTATCTAGACAGAAGTCAATGGGTGGGCAGAATTTGGGTGAAAGAGACCACTGGTACTTGATAAATGCAGTTCAGATAGGATCCCCACAGACCAAGTGTGAACCATTTTATGAGAAATACATTGCATGTTTTACATATGTCACAACACCTGATGATATAAAATATAATTTAGACTGACCTGAACTCCCTGCATCCTCTGTTCATTGTACCATCAGTATCCTGTGGTGAGGCAGATAGCTTTGCTTTTACCCTAGTAGCACTCGACTCATTTTTTCCAAACCATTTTTTGCAAACCTATGAAATTATTCTGTAGCAGGAGAAGGAAAAGGTCTCTTAAATCATTCCATGTACATTAACTGGGAAAGGGTTAATCTGCCCTCAGGAGTTGCTGTGTAACTGAGTCCTGCTGGGAGAGTCAGGGTTTCCAGCCAATGGGACTCAACCTGACAATACAATGCATCTATCTTGTGTTTCTTATGTGTTGTCAGTTACTGGAATTTTTCCTGAACTGGAATTACACTCCTGCTCCTTTCATACTCTCCCACTGAGTCTTAAATAATTGTATTCCACACCAAAGTTAGAAAATAACAGTACAATGCTGTGCATTTATTCCTGAAAATGCTACTTTGGACAACTTTGAGGGGTGCCTAGAAAGATCTCTCATGCACCAAAACTAGGAAATTTCTTTAAAAGATGAGATTTCCCAGAAAACTTCAGGGTAGCACATGCCTTGGATTACTTTCTGTTCTCCAGCAAGCCTTCTCCTACCCATCTGTTCTCACCTGTGTATGCAACCTTCAGTGCATTTGCTTGTACAGAAAGAGCAGCAAAATGTCTCAACCTTAAACTACTCCTTCCTGCCTAAGGTATTTCAAGAAGCTGGTATTGATTTTCCCTGTGTCCTGATTAGACTCTCTCTCTTTAGCAGTTCCTCTTCTCTACGGCCACTCAAGGCTTGAGGGCTGAAACACAAATTCTTTAATTTCTCCTTTAGAAGCGCCAGGTGTGTTTTCTCAGCTCAAGCAAAGCCTCTGTGGTTGAGCCAATATATTTGTATGGAAGAGGTGGCACTTCTGAGGGTTTTTTTGTTGGTTTTGGTTTTTTTCCCTTTTTTCCTGGAGGAGATCCACCCACAGTCCCTTTGAAGGCTACTGATAAGATGAGGGAGAGAGTAAGCTTGGCCTGTAAAAACACTACTTAGGAATCTCTGCTTTGACTCTTGGGTTCTGATAGGAAGCAAGAGAGTGGAGTGGTATTTGTCAACATGTCGTTCAAGTCTCAGTAAGTTTTACACTTCACTTAGATCTTTGTGCCTCATTTTTTCCAGTGAGGTTCTGTCTGATAATTTTTGTTGGCAAAGCTCTTAGCCTTTCTTACGTGCTTGTGAAGTCCTGCCTCTGAGTGACATAATGTTCCTGCATTGTTCAGCTAGCAGAATAGGCTTGAGTGTCACTGGTGTGTACTTCTACTCTTAGTAGGACCATTTATAAAAAGAAAATTTAAAAAATTAACAAATTTCAGTCAAATTTAAGAATCCAGCAGGTGGACCTTTAACTTTTTTAAGTCCTTAAATAACATGTATTCACTAATTTGTCATTTAGTTTAGCCATTTAGGATCTGATTGAGATAACCTAATGCTGTACTTTTTAAGGAGAATTCCAACACGTTTCTCAGAATTGGGAATGTGCACATCTCATTCTTGTTACTAAACCTCCTGTAGATTGAAGCTTACTTTTCCCATCCACCAGTCTTGATAATTCCGTGGAAAAGTTGGGCCACAACCCTGTCTTCTGGCACATCCTTTGGAATACTTCATACCAAAGACAAAATGGGTGGGTGCAGCAAGGGTGAGATCTCTGAGCCATTTTGCGAAGTAAAGAGTATCCTTCCACATATTCTTTGCATGTCTCTGTATGAAGTTGCGTGAAGTCTGTTCTTCTGATAGTCTGATAACAATATATGGAAGATTACTGTCCCATGAGTGAGAAACCTTTTTTTTGAAGATTTTTGCCCAAAACTGTGAATGGATTAAAAGGAATGTTTCCATTCATTGTGATGACAAGGTCTGTGCAGAATGGTTTGGTCAGAAGAAAGCTCAAGATATCAAAACGAAGAGTTTTGGTCTCGTTTATGCAAAACAAATTTGATAGTTTTATAGAACTGTCAAGCCTGATGTGCTGCATTGTGTGCATAGAGACCACCTTACAAATCCAGCACTTTTGGCACTAAAGGTCCCATGAGGGAAAAAAGATTGGTGATACTACACAATGTCTGGGGCAATATGCTGGTGACCGTCACAATCTTTAACTGCACCCCACCTCTGTAAGTCCTCTTTGATTAAATCATGTGTGTCAGTTGTGATTCCCTGAGCATGGACATAATATGTCTGGACATTCAATCCCTTCTGTGGCCCAATATAGGAGTCTTGCAGTCCAAAGGTATGGGAATTTGCAGATCTATTTATTCGTGTGGGACAAGCAGGTTGAGACCTTTCAGATTTTTCTTTGTTGACTGAAATTGCAGAAGTCAAGTAGAATTTGAGGAACGTACCAAAGAACAATTTGATAGGTGTATTCTAGTAGAGTCTGAAAACCAGGAAACATCTTGTGAGTGTTTCAAAGTGGACATCATTGATGGTGCCACTGCTTGTTCTGAATGCAAGTGGGATCCAGCCCAATCTGATTTTTGTTGAGATCTCATCTATGTTTGAAGGTTACATTGATAGAATAATGTAGGGTGAGAAAGCAATCATTCCTTTTTGAAAGAGTTTTACCTGCAACAGCACAGTAGTGGACTGTCATTGTAGTATAAAAGGGATATACAGAATCCCTTACCTGTCCAACAGTAGTTACACAATGATAACCTGTGTGCTTGTAAAACTGACCCTGTTAGTAAAGTTTACTTTTCAGGCTGCATCAATAAAGTTACAGTGATAACAATGTTCCTGAGAGGACACATGCCCTCAGTTAATTCATACATTATTGATAGCACATGTTCTACAGCAGAAAAGGGACACCAATTTGCCAAATATATACCTCAGTTTCTGGGTAATTCTACCTTATTTGCTGCAGAAATTTATGCAGGCTATTCCCAAGCAGAAAATACATCTGCATGATAAAAACAAAAGTGTGATTGTATGGTGTGTTAGGGCAGTAGGCAGAGTAGAGGTGTTGGCATGATGAGCATCATTACCAGCAGATTTCAGGTGATGTCACCACATTGTCACTACTGTAATTACCTCTGCTAGCCAGGTAGCTATGCCAGCACATTTTATAGTCACTCCTTCATTTTGCTTTTTAAGATGCCCACAGATAGGATATTGGACTGTTCTTTCAGTGTTTGATGTAGGTTTGGGAACCAGCTAAGTGGGAATTGAGTTATCATGAATACACATGTCAAGCTGCTGTGAGGGGATTTATTTCAGGTCACACTAATGGCTCAATCCTGTACAGTCTGCATTGGGCTTTATGTGACCAGAGCTCTGCTTAAGTGTGTTTGAACTGTCTCAGGCCTCTGGGATCCTTTGTATGGGTTGTCCTTGCAGCAGTGCAGGAGCACAAACCCTAAATTCTGCCTCAGTCTGTCTTAAATTAAATAGGGCTTAAGTAAGGTTTAGTCTTTGTTAGGATATATGTCTGGACTGAGCTGGAGTTCCAGTTACTGCTTGGTAACTTTGGTCTTTTGTTGGAAGAAAGCCATCAGGACTAAGTTACACTAAGAGTTTAAGCTGCCATTAGCGAACCTGTAGAAATACAGTTGTCCCAATTTCTATTCTGATTCTGGTTACAATTACGGCTGTGAGTTGTCCATGTTTGGGACTCCCATTTATTCAGCATTTTCTAACATTTTTTATTTACACCTTCTGAGACACCTTTCAGGATGTCAGAACATCAGGAAATACTATCCTTTTGTTAAGTAACTTTCTTTTTTTTTTTTTCTCTTCCCCTCTGTAAAAAGGGAGAAACAAAGTTGTTACTTGAACAGCCTTTTTGAATCTCTGTTTTGGTTTTAATGGAACTCTGTGCTTTCACCTTCAGCCAACCATGAGCATATTCAGCATATAGGAAACTTTATTGTTAGAAGTAGTATTTGCTGCAGTTTAATATTCAACATTTCTACTTGCTCTTCTGCTCTTTTGTACATCTTGCTTCTACTTATGTTTTATAGATCTCCCAACCTTCATTCTCCCCAGATTATATAATGCAGTGTGTCAGTGCCATGCATGTCACTCTAGTTACCTCAGCATTTCCATTGTAACTCTATGTTTTGAGGGATTTATAGGCTAGCAGTAAAAATCTCTTTCTTGGCTAAACCCTGAAACAGCAGTTTCTGGTCATCTAAAAAGAAAACAAAATGAAACAAACCTTTTCTTTCCTCACTTCTATTTTTTTCTGGCAGCCATTTAGCAGTGGTGTTTGCACTGCAGGATCCTCCTAAATAGCAAGTGTAGATTCAGTATGTAGCCAATTTTTAATCTAATAATGTTTTTTCTTTTTATATCCTTCAAAAATGCATGTCATCCCCTCTTTATCCATATGATGTCATTGCCTCTTTGCCAGAGCCTACA
Organism: Acanthisitta chloris; assembly: GCF_000695815.1. Classification (NCBI taxonomy): domain Eukaryota; kingdom Metazoa; phylum Chordata; class Aves; order Passeriformes; family Acanthisittidae; genus Acanthisitta; species Acanthisitta chloris. The sequence goes on along the minus strand of NW_008672339.1, from coordinate 4,458 downwards.
GCCATCAGCCTTTGGGGCCTCAGAGAGGTGCAGTTTGGTCTGTCTTCTTTATTTGCAACGTGGATGAGTTTTTCAGTGTGTTTTTTTGGTAAAAATAGTTATCCTTCTTTGTCTGAAAGGCCAATAACTTACTATCTCTTTCTGTGTCACAGAACTACAAATTTATCATAATCCAAAAAGACATTGGCTATATATGAATAACTAGAATATCAGGGCTATTACCAAAAACAAATTCAGAAAGGATATTAAATCTCATGCTTTAATGCTTAAGTGATTTGCTGTTAGAGAAGAGGCTATTAGAGCACCTATGGGTGAGTTATACTTTGCCAATCACTAGGGTTTCCTGTATTTTCCTTAGAAAGATCTAGTAGCAATCACTCTTAGAAATGGACTGCTGTGCCAGATGCACTTCCAGTTTTATCATATAGGGCAGTTCTCTTACCTTGGCTTCAGGCCAAGGGATTGTATGGATTCTAAGAAACATGGTTGTGTGTTCAAGTTTGTAAAGATGAATTATATTTATAGCCTTTGAGTTAAGCAATCAGCTTTAAAGGCATCTTTGCAAATGCATATCCACTGATTAAAACAGACAAAAAGCCTTTATCAGTAAGTGATTCGCAGACTGGTTGCATGCCTGAGTTCTGGGCCTGGAGTTGACTAACTCTGCTTTTCCCATCTAAAATAAAATACTGCTCTGCACTGAATAGTCTTTCGCCAGTTGCTGTTATATTTCAGGCCTGAAGTAATTCTTCCTGTTACGTGCAAATTCCTGTTTCAGTCATTGCAAGTATATTGCAATATGCTACATTGCATAGTAGTATGCCGGAGTCAGAATAAACCCTTTTTTGACTTAATTTCACTGTATTTCATGTTTTTCCATGTCACTTGTGCCATTTCATGCCAGTAATTTTATTGTTTTATTTTCTTCAGGGCAATTCTTGCTCAGGATTGATACCCATTTCCTAAGACTACCTCCAGAGTTTTACATATGCAACCACTCTCTTGTGACCTGGTGATTTTCTTCCCCATAATCTTTTGACATCATTCGTGTGCTTGAGACACAAGGAAAACATCCTTCAGCACTAAAAACTACATGTAGCGAAGGGGGAATTCAGGTTTTCAGATTTGAAAACCCTGTATCACCAGTTGGGGGGAGAAGAAAAAAAAAGAAAAAAAAAACCCCTTACCAAGGCAGGGAAGAAAAAAAAAAGAAAAAAAAAAAACCCTTACCAAGGCAGACAAGTACTGTTTCATATTAACATCTATCGTCAATGAAGAGGTAAAAATCAAAGCCCCTGTGTGTGAGGCAGGGTTAGTGAACTGCCAGTGATTCTCCCAGCAACTGACACAAAGGAATCTCTGAGTATCAAAGCTGAGGCAGCAAGCTTAGTGTCAGCTCTTGCCTAGGGAGTAGAAGAAAACATCACTTTGTCTCTGCTTTCACTGCTTAAACACACACATCATTCACTAGTAACCATTTACTCTGCTGTCAAAACTGTTTCAAGAGAGTGCTACATTTGATTAATAGTAAAATGCATGCAAAGAAAAAAAGCATGTGCTTCCCCTGAGGTACTTTGTTTGGGAGGATTTTTGCATGTACTTCTTAGTTTTTCCATCCTATAAATATGCCTACAATGTCTGTAATGTTCCAGAAGTACTCTGTTGCTTCTAGTAAAGTCATTTTTATTAGAGAGCCCAGTGCACTCATCCTAATTCTAGTTAATGCTCTCCGTCTCTCTCAGCGAAGCATATTATGGCATTCTCAGCCTCCTGTACTAACGAAAAAGTGACCAGCACAACCATGTGTGCAGTACATGATTCATAGTGCTGCTTTCTGAATTGTCCAGTGGGTAATTGCAGTACAAAAACCAGAGAAACAGATGTAGACCCTAAACCTTGGCTGTAAATTTTTGTTTTATGATTATGGGTTTCAAATGTGCTATGTCACACTGACAAATATACAGTAACACCAAAGGAAATAGATTTCTGACTTGAACTTGTGCTTTTTATTTCACTTATAGCTAAGAATATGTTTATTGTAAAGTTTCTGCTATCACAGTCTGAGGGAAAACAGATCAAAGCAGTGATGTGAAATCACAATTTCTTTGCATGGATAAAGTGGAAGATATTGGAAAGCTGTTGCCTCCTCGCACCTCTCTGGGAGCTGGGTAGGCATTTAAAATATGTGGCAATACTTAAAGTTTCATTACAATTGAATTAGAGGGCTATTAGTTATCTCAATAATTGTGGTTAGTCCTGATCTAAATTAGAAAATACTCCCCATTTTATAAATGTAGCTTTTCCTGATGCTCTGTTTAAGAAGTATCATACTGTTTCAAAGTGAAATATGAGATGCATAGATTACTATATTATAGAAATAGTATGCAAGCAAACTATTGGACTGTTTGAGGAATTTGTTAATTACATGTGGGTTTAGTAATAAGTATAAGCATTAGTGCAACTATTATTTGCAAGAAAGCATGATGAGCTACCTAGCTCATTTGGATACAGTGAGAAAAAGCAACCTTTTTTCAATTCATACACAGTTAAGTGTGAGTTTCCAACATTTCTTTCAAAAGTTTCCAGTCTATGTTTTGACGTACAGCCGACAGGTTTTATTTTTGAATACGGTATTAAAAGACTGCTAATGGAATAAACATAACTGTATTTCTATTTATCTGATTTTGTTTACTTTAACTCAGATGGGCAATATGTTTTTCTTGGCATAAGCTTCAACTGTTCCAAGAGCCTTGGTCCGCACAAAAAGCTGTTTTCTCCCCAAATTGGAGACTGACAAAACATACTGTGTTTTGTGTCATCCTTTCCATTTATTTTTGTGGTGACACATTACATATTCCAAACTTCTCATGCGTCCTGTGTCATCTGTTTAGAAAATACTGTCTTTTAATTTAGCTTTGCTATTCAAAACAAAATTGTACCAGCATAGCCAGCCGAGATTTAAACAAAAATTTAGCCGCTTTTCCACTTGCCTGTTTAATACAACAAATGCTGTTTGCTATGCAGAAATGGTTTAAACAAGCCTTCCCTGAAGGATGGCTTTTTCTGGTAAGCGTACACTATGCGTAAATTTTGGATTAGAGAGTGTCAGGGGCTTCTTCAGCTGGAGAGATTTGGGCTGGGGGAGGACACCCCAAAGGGCTGAGAAAGTCCTTAAAAAGATGCTATTAAACTCCAGCATTTGTAATTCTTCTGCCTGAAGGGAAGAGGGGAAGAGAGGCTGCCTGCTGCAGGGATAACCAGAGCTCTCCTGTTGAGGGGAAGGCGGCTAAGAAAAGCTTTTGTTTTTATCTCTTCAAAGGGATTTGCTTCCAGATTGCAGCAGGTCTTTTTTGCTGGCCGCTGTTTTTCAGCATGGGTATATCAGTTTCAGGGAACAAGTGCGTGTGCTGTGTGTGGGGTTTTGTTTTGTGAGGCTTTTTTTAAAAATTCTTGAACCTGTGTGAAAAGTTTTGTTAATACAATCTGCAGGCATTGTCAGAGAACTTTCGGTTCATCAAAGGACTTTTTGTGGAGAGGGGACACCACATCCATTAAAGTGGCTGCGCAGGTCCCAGGGTGAGTTTCTCTCCAGCATTTCTTTACAGTTGCCAGTGGTGTGCCATGCCTGTGCAGTGTCCCCCGCTCCTCCTGACTCCCTTCCTGGGCTTTGCAAGAAACAGGCAATAATCAAGGGGTTTGTTTTTTAGTTTCTGAACCCAAGCTAACTTTGGAGCGGGAAGCAAGGCTTCTCTGTGCCTGTCTCCCAGATGATGCTCACTCTGCTGGGGCTGAGGTGGCTTGGCTCATTCATTTATAAAGAAAACATGCATGTGGTTATTGAGCTCATGTCCTTTCCATTGGGGCAGAGGGAGTGTTTCCAGGCTGTTGTTTTTCATTTTTAAAGTGTCTGTAGGAATAAGAACTGGTGGAGGCGTCAATGGGGTCTTTGTGAGCAAGACTTTGCAGAAAGTAGTTATTTACCTAAAAAGCATGGAGCGCTTTTGCTGGCTTGATGCAAATGATGGGCCAGCACAGGGCTGGCTGTGGCATCCTGGCCGCAGACCTGGCAAGTCTTTGACACCAACTCCTGCCAGGAGAGAGAGCTGCCAGCAGTATGGTTTCACAGAGACCTTAGTAGATGGGAGCAACTCCTTGCCCTCAAAATGTCTGTGAAGGGTTGACCGGGGTTGCTGCCCCAGGGAGGGGGCAGCTGCGGTCCCCCCTCTCAGCACCATGGGCTGGGTCTAATTCCCCAAGGACCTACTCATGGCCTTTTTCCCCTCCCGGGGAGCTGGGGCTCATTAGCCCTCTGAAAGCTGATACAGCCCCTCCGGGCCACGAGCAGCCCCAGCCCCTCTCTGCTAATCAGAGACAGGCAGGACCCGGCGGCGGCGGGGCTGGGCAGAGGAGAGGGGATGCGGGGCTGGGGAGAGAAGAGGGGATGCGGGGCTGGGGAGA
>NW_008672338.1:0-1872 GCF_000695815.1 Acanthisitta chloris | reverse complement strand
CCCGCCCCCACATATTATTTAATAACCTTAATCCACCTTGGAAGAATGAGAGAGATAATTCGTTCCCGTGTATCCTGACCAGGAGGGTATTTTCGAAATCGATTAAAAATAAAAGGGAAAAAAAATTAAAAAAAAAAAAGGGGGGGGGAAGAAAGAGAAAAATAAAGGGTTGTTTGGGGGCTGGAGACAGCCGGGCTGTGGCAGAGGAGGGCTGAGCAAGGCAGAGAAATAAAATTCAGTGCCTGAAGAAAGTAGCTGGGAGAGCAGGATGGGAAGCGCAGCCCAGCCGGGCTGCCAGCCCTGCCTGCAGCTGCCCGCGCTGCCTGGCCGTGGGCAGCGGGCAGACAGAGCTGCTGCCCTGCCTGCAGCCTGCCAGAGGAGCAGGAGCATCCCAGCCTTTCCCTCTGCCCCCCCAGCCCGAGAAGTTGGGAATAATTCCCGCGGCCAATAAAACAAGTGGCAGAGATGGACAGTGTTACTTAAATAAACAAGGGTCTCTTTAAAATTCTCATCCACTTCAGATGTCTAAAGTAAGATTGTGATGATTTTGTCACGGTTTGGTAAATTTACCCCTTTAAGAGGCTTTCATAAATCCCAGAACACACCTTCAGCCAGATTTGAATATAGATTTAGGTTTTAAAACCCAGAAGCTGGGAACACCGCTTTATCAAAGAGAATTTCCCTTTAGCTTAGCAATGTGTCGGAATGGCTCTTGCAAAGATTGGATCTGAGAGGGGGAAAAAGGGGGAACCTTCTTTCCTGGAGCAATCCTGCACACACTTTGCAGCTGCCTCTGCCTTCAGCCTTCTGCAGCTCGGGGAAAAGTTGCAAAAAAACCCCATAACAATCGTTGCAGCTGTAGGATCTCGATTTTTAAATTTTTATTATTTTTTAATGATTTTTTTTTAAACTTTCCAATCTCTTCTGGTCCAAAGCGTTGCAGAGCAGGTACAGTCCCAGAGATCCAGACTAGCTGCTGGGGCTAACGGGGAGTGAGTGGAGATGTGTGATTTTCTGCCCTCTAAGAACTTTATGCTCAGAGAACCAAAATCTGCTTCTGGGATGAAAAGAAACTGTAACTTCTGCTTCTCAGTAAGTTCTCCAACTTTCCAATGCCAATCGGGTTGCAAAGCCATTTCTCTCTCTGTATAGCTGTCTTTCTTCTCTTTTCTTCTCTTTCACCCTCTTTACTTCTCCTTCTGATTTAATTTCCGACTCTTCTTACTATCGCGACCGTTTCGCGAGTGGTTTTGTTGCCGTGTGTATTGCTCCCAGAGCTGAGCGCGCTGAGCTGCTCCTCGTGTTTATTATGACCAAGGGGGAAAAATATGAAATCATTTATTCAGGTCGGGTGAAAGTTAAGGAAAGAAGCAAAAAAAAAAAAAAAAAACCCAACCCCAAAATGAACCGATTTATAATTTGTCATCTTTGTATCTCTGATCGGCTCGGGAAAGCGATGCATGCTACGCGCTTTTAAGCTTTTCCCTCATCGGATTTGTGTCTAGTTAAAATATTCCAGACTTTCCTTGAAGTTTATCTGCAATTCAACTGCCGGTTGGCGTTTATTTTAGTTTAGGGGTTTTTTTTGTTTGTGTTTTCGTGGTTTGTTGTGGGGTTTTTTTTCAGTTCGACACTCCTCCTCACCCCAAAATCTCCCTTTTTGGGGGTGCAAAGCCTGAGACACTGTATAGCTGTGTCACTTGAGAAAGGGTCAGATTCGTTGTAAAATGTTGGAATGCTAAAAAAAAAAAAAAAAAAGAAGAAAAAATTCCTTCTTTTCCAAGTGTCTGGGAGGGGGATGGCGGAGCCCTGTCACCGCTTTTGGAGAAGGGAAAAAAATAAAGAATATATATGCATATATATATATATATA
>NW_008672337.1:16236-28895 GCF_000695815.1 Acanthisitta chloris | reverse complement strand
AGCCTCCCGTCCTCGTGGGGAGGTTGGGGCATCCCCTCCCGTCCTGGTGGGGAGGTTGGGGCATCCTCCCGTCCGGGTGGGAATGCTGGTGTCGGCGCCGCCTGCCTAGCGCCTTCCCTGCTCGTGTGTGGCTGCGGAACCACGCGAGGGAAGAGCCTGCTGGCCACGCTGGGAGTGACCCACTGCTTCATGCTGCTGTAAAAGCTGATAAAACGAAATTGTCGTGTTCTCTTAACTAGCGTCCCCGAACTTCAGTCGCAGCCGAATGTTACTAAGTTCTGTGTACTTTGTTTTTGTTTTGCAGTGGTCCTTTGAATTCCAAAATGAGCGCGGAGGCATCATCAGGAGTTTCGGAGGTATAGGCTTTGAAGTCTTGAAGCTGGTACCTCTGCCTGACGCGAGGAGTACAAAGGGATCTGTTGGCAGTGTCCACCTGGCTTGAGTATCCTCCTGGCAGGCAGTGTGGTTTGGGAACATGCTGTCCTGGTTGGGCATATGTGCTTATGACTCCTTTTTTTTTTTTCCCCTATTGTTCAACAAGTCCTTTTTACTTTGACACTGAGCTTACTGTCTCTCCATGTGATGTTTTTAGGGTGTTTTTTTGATCCTGGCTGCCTGCCTTGCTTTGGTTGCTGCATCAGTCTAGCTGCTAAAAGGGTTGTAGAGTAGGTTCTGTAGCCTGTCCTTTATAGGTATGAATTAACAAAGAGTTAAGTATGTTTTGACCGGAGCATGCTTTAACTGAAGTATTCAAGCAGGTGGTTTGGTTTCTAAAGTCACCCTCATGGGTCATGGTTGCCTTAGAATTGGTGGAAATGCTTAAAGGATTTCAGTTTTTAAGAGCTGACTGATAAGTTACTAAAGTTTATACCTGTTCTTGTTAAACCTTTCAGTGTAGGCTCTAATCAGAATTTTGCAAATACCATATGTAATAGAGGCTGTTAGTCATCCTGAGGCATAGCAATTGTGATGAAAACTTCTGGGATTAATGGAAATTGCCAGTTGATAAGTGTGATTTACACACATGACAGTCTTGTCCCATAATGTCTCTAGGGTATAAATTCCTCGGTGTGGTTGTTGGCACTTTCAATGGGTTAACTCAAGTATTGGTCAATAATTTCTTGGCAGAGTGCAGTTAACTCTAACCTTCAATAACAGCGTGTCTGACACACGGTGTGATTCTTGTTCCCACAGCAGTTAGTGTTTGTCCTTTAGTTGAGCAGTGGGATAATTGGTGGCAGAAACTACCGTGGGAAAGGCGAACTCTTGTCCTCTGAAGTACAGTGTGAATCGGTAACTTTCTCACGCTGCTGTGGCATTGTGTTCTGGCTATTCTTGCTTGGTTGTCTGCCATTGTTTGCTGTCCCATGGTGGCAGTGTAACCAACCCAATCAGAAAGCTTTAATGCAGGAAATAGGTATTTATGCGTGATAGGAAGAGTGATAAACTTACTGGTTAGACAAAAAATAGACTGCCTGGATTGAAGCAAAGAAGTTTAGATAGATTTTAATGGATATTCTAAGTAACTCTTCTGTTTAAATGAGCACTACTTGAGGGTGTGTTCACGGGTAGCAGAAGCAGGTACTGTCTGAAGTGATGTGTGTGACTTTGCAATTTTAGTCACTTTTGTCTCTGTCCCCAAAGGTCTAATACTGGTGCTCTCAAACACAAGTTTGAGTGTTTCAGCTAAAGTTTACATATGTCACTTCACTGTAACTGGCTTTGAAATTTAGTCAGAATATTTCTGCTATAAGGCCTGTTCAAGTTCCTTTATGGAGAGTGTTTTCTAAGAGGCAGGGACTGAGAATAGCTTCATGTGATTAAGATCTATCTATACTACAAATAACTAGATCTCTTGGCAAAAGCCTCAGTATAAGCTTGAATGTGATTAAGATCTATCTATACTACAAGTAACTAGATCTCCTTGGCAAAAGCCTCAGTATAAGCTTGCTATAGTGTCCAACCTTTGTCTTGCAAAGATGAACTGTGGGTTATTTTAATGGAAGCATGACAAATGCCTAATATTCGGTTTATGTAAAGAAGAGTGGCAACAGTCTGAACCTTTTTTTTTTTTTTTTTTTTTTAAGAAGTACCTCACAGATAACACAGGAGCTGCTGACCAGAGACGGATTCTTAAAATGATTCAGCCTTCAGCAGCAGGTAGCCTGGTTGGCAGACGTAATGAGGTATGAACTAATAGATCATCTGTAGATGTGTAATTATTTCTACTCATGGTGAAATGCTTTTGAGCTTCTAACTAAAAACTAATCTATTTGAAAAAAAATGTAATCTGCTAACTAGTGTGGCACAACTTGAATTTACTATTATTTTAGTAACAAACTATATTAAACCCCAGCAATTTCTGAGTCCTTTGGGAAAATTTCTGAGACATTTCTTTTGTTAAATTTATTTAAGTGTTAACAGACATCAAGGAAGATGTCTGTAAACTAGAACTACAATGTGAAAAAAGTGGAATTCAAGTCTTACTTGCAGTCATGAGTAAGCAGACTTGGAAGTCTGTGTTTTTATAAAAGCTGAAATGTTGCTCTGAAGTTAAACTTGCCTGTGTTTCATGCAGAAGAAATCTTCAGTCAGAAGGCAACTCTGGAATAACAAGTTTACCTCAAAGGCTTGTAAAGCTGAGGTGTCTGTGGACAAGCAAGAAAATGAGAATGATATCATTCAAGCTGCAGATCTCATGAAAGGTATGTGGTAATTCCTGAGATGTTTTCATGCACATAAAATGCTATGCTGCTGTTGGACTACAACTTGAAACATGGTTCCTCTCATTTAGGTAAGGGTTTTGTGGTTTTCTGTAATGCCTAGCAGGAACTGATGATACTTATCCTCTCTGGTATAGTAAATACAGTATAGATAGCTAATGTTTAAGAACAAGCTTATGATAGCCAGTAGCTGGGAACCATTGTGTGCAGCAGTGTTAAGAAGTCTTGTAGTTCGTTACTTTGGCTGAACTACAAGTTTTCAAGTGACTAGTAATTAAGTTGAAATTAAAGGCTGTTCTGGCACCGAGTGTTGTATGCACAGTTTCTCAGAACCATTATGCCCAGTATGGCCATTGGCTTGGGAATAAGACTTCTGTCTTCCGCTAAGTACACACTGAGGCCCAACATTTGCAAATGTGACCATCTTGCAGAGCCTGCTGCCATGCTTGAGGCAGCTTCCTGAAGATGCTGTCTGTATAGCTATTCATGCAGTGTAAGATCTGTTTCCTGTCAGCTTATGCCACTAGTTGTACTTTTACAGCTGATGTCCAAAAAAGCTATATGGAGCGAGTTCTGAATATCACAGCTCACAGAACACTTGTGTACAAGTTCAATATCCTAAGGTGATCTGAGAATTCAGTGTTAGCACAGACTTACTGTAGCTTCTTAACTTCAGGAAGTCCTTCACCTCAGTATTGGAAAGAAGTGGCTGAAGAAAGGAGGAAGGCTCTGTATGAAGTGCTTCAAGAAAATGAAAAGGTACCTACTGACAGATAACTAACTACTTCTGCACTGGCTATTGTCTTCCTCTTCTAACACTTCTGCTGTTTGAACTCAGTTGCACAAGGAGATAGAACAGAAGGACACTGAAATTGCTCGCCTAAGAGAAGAAAACGAAGAGCTCATGGCCCTCGCTGAGCATGTGCATTACATGACCAGTGTGATTGAGGTATTTAAAGCAATTTTCAGTTAATGTTGTAGAATGAAAACCATAAACAGCAGTACTATTTGTCATGAATCATGACTTCTGGTTTGTGTGCTCACATGACTCTTTGTTTTAAATTGCTGTCTGACCTGTTTCCTGCAGGATTACTCTAATCCTAGGAGCAGAAAGCTCCTTCTAGGGGATGAGTTTTTCCCACCTTAGCACCTACAGAAGTAATGAAAGTGCCACATTTAATATTTTCTGATGGGGAGATTCTATCTACTCTCTTAACAGAACAGGGTTTGCATGTTGAAGGTGGTGACAAGGGAAGAAAAGGTTCATTTTCACTTTGAGATGACTTAGGTGCATGTGCTGTATAGGTTGTGTGAGGCTGCTGGCTAAATGAAGTGCTTGTACTGGCTGTGTCCTTGGAGGAACTGAACTTGAAACGGGGACACAAAGTAGAGCAGTGAGAGGGAGGAGGAAGCACTATGCTCTTTAACATCAAGGTCTCACTGAAGCATTGCCTGTTTCATGGCCCACAAAATATGCACCAAGTCTGTAGGGTTCATTAACTTGTAAATCTCATAACAGCTCCCTCTGAGAACTCCCTGGGGACAGGTAGTTGTGTCACTAATTCCATGGCTCCTCTACCAGGACTGGATTGTCTGTAACAGCCTCTGAAGCTGTAATAAATAGATAACTTTAACATCAAGGTCCCATGGCTATCAGCTAGGTTGTTTTTGCAGGGATTAAGCTCTCAGCTGGTATATGAAACAGAGTGCCTGGCAAATACTTTGATTATGTGATGACTAGACTGTGGAGGTGGAAGCAAAATGAAATACTACTGCAAGCAACTTTATTAATCAAGAAGTAAACTTCATCAATTTAATTTTCAGTCAGTCTAGTTTTTTTAGATCAGTCTTGAAAAACTCCACTAATTTGCTGCACTTGAATTTGTTTGGTATCCAGAGAGTACAGCTTGTTAGTGGTAAAGCCACAAGCAGAAATTAAATTACTTGAGAACTTGAACTGATGTAGTTGGAAACTTCTCTACAGTTCCTCAACAGTTAAGTTCACTTGCTAGTTGTGAGCTGTTCACTTCTGAGGCTTTAAGGAACCTAAAGTGATAGATCAAACAATCAGAAGCCTCAAATACAGCCTCTTCCTGTCCTTATTTTCTTCCTGAGATGAGGTTAGGGGTGAGCAACTTGTAGTTTGATTAAATGCTAGAAACTGCTGGGTCTTCTAGTTATCTAGACTTAAGGTAACTTCACTTTTTCTGATTAAAAATTATGGACTTAATTGGTTGCACAGCAATTTTTCTAAAATTAAACCTATGTGGTACCATAGTAAATATTTAAGTTGGGAAGCAGTTTCCCTTATTTTAGATTGCCTGAGATTAAAATCTGTCCTACTGAAGAACCTAAGAAAAACTTAACAGTCAACAAAGCAAACATGGTCTGTGAGTTAGAGGTAACAATTTGAGTTGAACTCAGTGTCTTTAAGATTTTTGTGACTGAGGAATGTTCTAATTACATCAACAGCCTCCAAATGAAGTTAATTAGCTTAATTCAATATGCACAGTATCATTTCACTGGTTATTAAGTCGAAAAAGTATTAAGTTCAATGTCTTCTGTTTCTTTGTAGAGACTAACTGGGCAAGCACCTGACAATCTTGAGACACTGGAGAGTCTGGCTCTAGAGGAACCCAAACAAGAAGAGCATAACTGTGGAGATGAAGCAGACAGCTCTTCTGAAGGAGGGCCATCACAAGTGCCCTCTGGCTTAGGGGAGAATGTATCAGGTCTTGCTTCAAAGGAAGCAAACCATTTGCAACTGGAATGACAACCTTTAAATTGGCTCATGTATGTGGCTTTTAATTGCAGACTTCCTCTTGGAAAGGATGTACTAAACATTCTCAGGTATAGAAACTCCTGTGGGAGCATTACAGATGTTGTTTTTTAACTGTAATTATGTAGCAGTGGGAGTATCTGGATACTGCATGGAAAATTCACTACAGGCTGCATGTAGTTGCTTGTATGAAATGCAAATACTGTGTATTTCAGTTGTTGTGTAAATACCTTATCAGTTGGTCTGACATGATCCATGAAAATTGTTAAATAAATCTTTGTCTTACCAAACAGCCTCTTAATTAATTGAGTGTGGAATAGGCATTCTAGGATTTAAGTCGATTGTGACTGCTGTAGAAAGCTTTCAAGTTTTTTAGGGAGTGCCTGGGCAGTTTTCAGCTCTTTTGAGCTATTCCAAAAGGAAATTGTGTCTGTTTTCAAGGTACTGCTCTGATATTTACCAAGAAATGAGGCACCTTTTTACCATGTTAGTGATGGTCTTAAGGGTTTACAGGACAAAAACCAGTCTCTAAAACCTTGAGCACCTTATCTGACACCTGTATGGGCCTGGGTGGGGCCAGAGAGTAAGTTGGATACAGGTTTTCCAGTCCTGTGTGAACTCAGCACTGGTTCTGTAACAAGGCTTTAACAACGGTGGCCATTGCACTATCTTGTGAAGAGCTTAAAGCTGAGTGGCTTTCAGGAGGCAGAGATTATCAGAGGGGTCCTGGTTCATAGATCTATCAGGCCTTGCCAGAATTGTTGCTTCAAGGTATGCATGAAGGAGTCTCTGGAGCTATCAGATTGGCACCTTTAGATTCCTCAGTATCTTACTCCCTATGGCAGTTGGTAAATTAACAGATGTTTTGCAGCTGATTTCAGTTGTGACATCAGGGAATATCAAACCATTGTAGGAAGTAATGCCTTTCATTTTACCTCAAGTATGGCAATTAAAAAAGGAGGCATTGCATTTTCTTGGGAACTTTGTAAACAAAAGGTCACGACTTCCAGTTTCTGCTCCAGAGGATGCTTAGACATACTCCCTTCCATCACAGTGCAGCAAAGGTGATAAAGGTGTGTCCTTTAGTTTGCACTGATGCTGTGTCTAAGAAAAAAGAAAACAGCTGGACGCAGGGTAATTGCTTTGTACAGCAACCTTGGTTTTCTGTTCAAGAGAAATGGGTAACACACTCAAGTGACTTTGACCTCTCCTATCTCAGGTTCTAAGCAACTTTCTCGGCAAAGTAGTTCAACGATAGTAAACAAGGAAACACAAAATTTATTTTGATATAATAGTTTTTATGCAGTGCAATTTAGTTTTTCATAGTTAACAATAACTTGTTTCAGAGGTGGCTTTATTTTTAAACATCAGCGATACTGCATTTGCAGAGACTGTAGAAGGGAAGAAAGCACTGTGGGATAACTAGCAGGTCAGGCAGACCAATCCAACCGAGACAGCAAGTGTAACTTTTCCACTATTTCACCTCCAGCTCTGTGCACTGCTGTAATGCAAGTGCTGCTGTGGGAACATGGAACTGCCAGAAAGCAATGAGTCCAGAATTTGTGCAGCATCTGCATCTGTCTCTTCAGCAAAAAGAATACTTGTTAAAATTTAAATCTTGTGCTTTTTCTGGATTGATTTTATTTAAATAACAAAGATAAGACAGTCCCTTGAGAAGCTGGATCCTTAATGCTGCTGAAATCGTGTATGGAGTAAATCATGGAAGTTCTTCACTTAAGCTGATGGATGTTTATTAGCATTTGGCCTACCTCTAGTAGAATAACTTTCTGCATTGAGAAGGCCTGTGCCACTCAGTAATACATACTAATACTTCAAACCAAGGCTGCTATGCTTCTGTTAACTGGAGTTTGTGAGCAGAGATAATAGTTTGCTGTATAAACTGGAAAAAAAACATACTGCAGGAAAAGACCAGGTGTGAGATCAGAACAAAACCCACATAGATGCTCTGTCTTTGTCACAGTTGCATTGAACCTTGATCAAACACTGCCTATGCCTATTACATCAGATCAATTAATGTATGAAAGTGTCGTCAGAAGTTTTACAATGCTGAATTAATTGCTGATAAAAATATCCTAAAGGGGTCAAGTTTCATCTATTGTCCTGAAAATTCCCGAGTGCTTGTTAAACATCCATGCAGCAGTACTATGTTACATAGTAACTAGGAATTTTGTATGCAGGTGTGAAAGGCTTGGCAAATGTGTAGAAATTATACAGAGATTTGTGTGATTAGTTCTCACAGCCATCTGACATTTTATTTTTGTTTAAGGATATAGGGAAACTCATTCACCACTGGAACATAGCTATGTAACATCTAAAAATCAACATCACTAAAGACAAATTTTGTATCCAGCAAAATTACAGAGAACATTCTATCTAGCACAATAAAATTAGCAGTTCTGGAACTTAGCTGCCAAATGTGACTCCCAAGAAGTCCTAGATGCTTTTGTGCACCCGTTTAACCAGCATGCTGACTCCTTTTCATTGCAGAGGGTATAGACACAACCTTATCTTTCACTGAAGTATCCTAAGGCTGCTCAGAACTGGGATGGATCTACTCTGTCCTGGCACTTCTCCCATGAAATGTGCATTTTTGAGCAGGACAGAATTGCAAACATGCAAGAGTAATGTGTGGGGCGATGGGTTATTTGCGTGTGTGAAATGTTTCAAGAAGGAGCAGCTGTGCAGTGGCAAGCAAACCATGGGGCAGGTGGATGGTTTGTGTGAGGAAGAACTCATAACTGGTTTAGCAAAAAAAACAATTTTTAGTGTAAATACCCATTGTATTTAAGACAAGATGTGGAGAATAGCTACTTGGCTGGGCAGCTGAAGTGCACTTGGTGTTTGGCACTGGATTGCTTACATGAGGGCCTGCAGCATTGTTGTGTGTTGCAGCTTTTGTTGCAGCCTCTGCATAAGTAATGAAGCTGGTCATCAATTTTTTCAAGGAAGCACAATGTATCTTCATTTACTTTTCCCCAAGGGCCATCTCAGGTTGTTTTAGGAACTGGATTTGAGATTTTGAGCAGATGTGCAAATCTGCCAAGGCTGTGTGTTGCCAGTGCTCCGATGTTCTTAAGAGTGTATTGTCATCATCAACGTTTTCTTCAGCAGAAAAGTTTACTATGTGTTGTATGTTTCTCTTTTCATTCTTGTAATAACACAAAGTAGTGCAGCAAATGATCATGGTGTTTTGAGGAACCTTAATTTGCTGCTGTTTGTCAGTCTGCCAACAACTGCCTGTGCTGAAATGTGATAATCTGTGTTCAAGGTCAAACCCTTCGGTGTGGGGATACCTCTGTCGTGCCCTCGGGGGCACTGCAGCCATTCCATGAGGGCTGCTGTGGCTCCTAGGCTCAGGATAATTCCATCGCAAATCAGCAGAGCATGGGGCCGTACATAAGATACAGAGTCTGGCAGTTGTACTGACTCCTAATTTTGAATGCTTAAAGTCAAGCATTACTGTGTATATAATGGACCACAGGGTTGGCTAGAGCTGTAGAGGATACCTTAGCAGAAAGTACACCAGGTACAGGAGGAGTCTTCCCAAAACAGTGTGAAACTGTGGGCAGCCTAACATGCTGCTGCTGTAGCTAGAGTAGTATGCAGGTTTCTGTCTACTGGGCAAAACACAGAGGCAATAACAGCATGGCAGAAGGTAGTGAAAACTGCTGTAACTCATGAAAAGCATGAGGTAAGGACAAGCCACCACTGGATGAACCTCTTTCCCAAGCACACTTCTGACAAGCTCCCCGTATCATCTGCCTGCACTGCTGCTCAGCTGCTTTGGTACAGGAACTTTTCCCTAACATACCTTTCTGGGGTGGCCCAGACTTTTAAATTTGCTGAAGTGAACCTGCTGCAGCCCTAAGAAAGAGGTAATTACTGCCTGCCGGTTTCTTCTTT
Organism: Acanthisitta chloris; assembly: GCF_000695815.1. Lineage (NCBI taxonomy): Eukaryota > Metazoa > Chordata > Aves > Passeriformes > Acanthisittidae > Acanthisitta > Acanthisitta chloris. The sequence continues at coordinate 19,469 of NW_008672337.1, read as the reverse complement.
ACTAGTTGGTAAGCATCTGTCTTGTGACACTCACCTCTGTGCATGTTTTTTCCTACTCCCCAAAGGAGAACTCTTGCAGTAATGTCCTAGGAAAATGTAGTGTTGTCAGCTCTGCAAGCATAAAAATGTGTAACTTATGAGACAAATCCATGGTTTGTTCCTTTTTATTTGCATTCTGGTTTTGGAAGCTTTAAGGTCTGTTCACTTTCTCAAGGCTGTCATGAATCATGTTAGAACATGATTCTTTGTTTTACTTAGTTTTCTAAAAGAGTTTTAATGCTCAAAGTGAAATCTAGCCTTTATATATCTATATCCCAGGTTCAAGCAGTCTCAGATACCACAACAGGAACTAAGTTTGGTCTAACTTCCCACTAAAATTCCTGTGGATTTCCTCAATGACTTTATTGAGAGCAGGATTGCCTCCTTCCTATCTGGGTCTTAGGGTTTTTAATGGTTCTAGTGGTGTATCAGATCAGCTTTAGGCTAATAAACTTCTCAAAGGGTGGCTTTAAACTACAACGAGATGAGATATAAGCTCCATTTGGCACAGTATCTCTATATGTGAGCTGCCCCTCACTCTGCAGCTTTGGCTCTCTGCTCCACAGGCAGTTCTGCATTCCCCAAGCTCTGTGCCATAAGCCTTGAATGTTTGTAAGAGGAAAAGGAGTGTCTGCTCTCTGAGGAGAGTCTGTTTTCACAGAAGGGCAGAGTAATCCGTGCAAGTTTGGTAACAACCCTGGAGCCTCTTCAGCATATTTTCTGCTAGTCCCTGTGGAGCCTTTCTTGTAAAAACCTTGAATGAAACACAAAATTGGTTTGCTCTGAACTTAAAACTATGAGCCGGACAGTGGAGAGGCTGCTGATAGAAAGAGTGACTGTACATATGGACTGATGTGCTTAGTAATTAAAAAATAATCTTTATTATAACTTAAATGTGATAGGAAATATGGTGAGTACAAATGCCACAAAACTAAAAGAAAAAAAATTTTAAAAAAAAAGCAGAAGTCAATACAAAAGGACACCTTGAAAGAATTCAACTGAAGGGACAGGTGTGGTATAAAAACCATAATGTGGTTATTTCACCTTCTGCAAAAAGAGTTTATATCCCTCAGTAAACAAGTAAGCATTTTGCACTGTACAAAATGTACTTTTTTAATTAAAGGAAGAATATATATATTTATAAATATACAGATATGTACATTCTTGTAACATTCACAGTAAAAAACCCAAAACAAAACGATCCCTGCCTGCCAATGTGTTTGGCTCACAAGGTTTCCTTTTGATGTGAATTGTTTGCAATATTTTCTATGTCGTCTATGCAAATTTGGATACTTCAATTGACACCTAAATAGCATTTCATGCATAATGAACACAGTACAGGAACACTCTTCTGTTACACTCTATTCACCTCCTCTGTTAACTTAAGGCTCGTAATCAACAGTTTGAAGCACTCGCTCCTTTCATCCTCGCAGTGTGTGTGGGGGAGATGCATTCACTTCACCCTCTGTTTGTTATTGCCTCCAAGGTCCACTTTAGTTTGTTCTAGCTCTTTATATTGAAACCACTCTATAGCAACTATGATCCACTAATTAGAGTGTATGAAATCCAATCCTGCCTGAAACTTACAGGACCTTTACAGGGCTTTGGGGACTCTTGCAATTAGCTGTATTCACTCCTTCTTCTCGGAATAAATAAATGCACTTTACCTTTTCATTTAGTTTTCAGAAACCTACGCGATTGTTTGATCCCCCTCACAAATGTCTGGATTAATGATGGTTTGTTGCTGAAGGGCAAGAGAAAGGGAATAAAAGACCAGCGGAGGCATTTAGAGTGAGTCACCAAAGTGACACCTCCCAGGGTTTACTTCATGCTGTTTCTGGAGGCAAAACTCGAAGAAACTTGCTCTATATTTCATTACCAAGACACAACTGAGAAAGCTGAGCAACGTTCCCTGCCACTGGAGTGTTGCTGGGGACACTACGTGGCAGCAGGTGCTTTGCTCGGGGTGGAAGGGAAAGGTTCTTTGCAGTCCTGCTCAGGTGACCTCCTGATTGTCCTTGTTAGATATGGTATCGCACGTCTCAAGCTTTCACGACAACTTCAAGGAAGTAAATGCAATAGGAAAATATATGAAGATCCCAAATTCTAAAAACCTCACAGAAGTTTGTTGAGGCTGAATAACTGCAATTACATTATTACGAATCAGTCAAGGAAGTATTGTTCCTCAGCATCCAACTGTTCCATCATGAGCTGCAACGAGGAGCCAATAGGAAACCTTAAGCTGGATTTTAGATTTTGCTTTTCCTTAAAAAGTCTACAAATTGCTACATTTGGGGACATTCTCAGAGAATTCTTCAAAGTCTTCCTTCTGCTCCCCACACTGAAGTGCAGCTCCATCCTGCTTTAATGCCTGTAAAATGTAGGCAGGTTCTTCTCCATCTAAAACGCTGTGGCAGCTTCAGTTCCACGGCGGCCTCCAACTTTCACGAATTCCCGGGGAAATTTGTCCAGCTGTTCATATGCCAGTCTCCCATCTTCACCTGAATGCAAAATGTCAAAGCATAATAATGTATTATGTCATTGCCCTACAACATTTAAAACAATGGTTTCTCAGCTGTTGGAAAGTACTTGTCTGCCAGTAACTTCTTCCCCTCCTTAAAATGTATCTTGCTGGAAGCAATTTCAGAAATTCCTTCTGAAAGTTAAGCATGCTCTGAATGTTCAATTTTATATTTTTTTTTATTTTCTCTTGTAATTTGCTGAGTTTATGGAAAGCAAAACAGAAGCAGACGTGGCTTGTATGAGTAGATGACAGTATCTGCACATGTGTCTTACTGAATGACCTATGGTGCTTGTCAGGGTCTTAACTGCAGCTGTGATAAACCTGAGGCAGATGATGTTTTTCCACTTCTACCTTGGACAATATAAAGTTTATCCACTTCTCACTTCCTGGCACTTTATAGAAGTTAGTCTATCCACATCTTTACTTATATACTGCTGAAAAAGAGGCAGCAGTATATTTGCTAAGTTTAACTGTTTGTGTCTCAAACCCTTTCTCTTAGGTACTTTCATCTGTATGTATCTTAATGAAGATAGCAGTGAGCCTAGGGTGTTGAATTGGCCATTAAGAACCAAAATTGTCTCATATGTTGTCTAGAAGAATGGCAGAACAATCTCCCAGTTTTCTAAAGAAGTGTCCCTGGGCTAGTTGTTTTATAACCTGAGCAATAACA
>NW_008672337.1:0-16221 GCF_000695815.1 Acanthisitta chloris | reverse complement strand
GAACTGGTGAAAGAGAGCATATTTCAAGAGTTTGCATAACTAAAATCATACGTGGACACACACCCATGGAGTAGAAATTCATGCCTAGCCTAAAGGCCAGAAAAATACAATTTTTCTGTGCCACTAAAGTACTGGTGCCCTGAAACTCTGCAGCCACACTTGCTATGCAGCTAGATTACAGGTCTGTTTTCTCAAGAATAATTGAGGGTCAGCATGGAGTGCCCAAGGTACTGTGTGAAGGAGAACCTGCAGACAAAGGTCTGTCCAAACAGACATATAATCCACATTAAATGAACACTTAGCAGTACTTATGGCACATGAGAGTATGACTGTGTCACTACAGGGCTGACAGGAGGGGATCCCCAAAAGAAAGGTGTATGAGACACAGCAGGCAGTGTGCTGGTCCTGACTCAAGGCTGCTTGGTTTTCAAATTCATTATCACTTATTCCCGCTTGTCAACCTCTCCTTTGCTACTCTTCCTTTTCTACTTCCCCCTCCAGACTCACACAACTCGATTTCTCTTTTTGGCTGTGCTGGTTTGGGCTGAATTAGAGTTAACTTTCTTCACAGGGGCTAGTATGGGGCTATGTTTAGGATTTCTGCAGGGCACAAGGTTGATAATGCAGAGATGTTTTTGTTATTGCTGAGCAGAGCTTACACAGAGTCAAGGCCTTTACTGCTTCCCATACTGCCACGCTGGCAAGGAAGTTAGAGGTGCATGGGAGACTAGGAGGAGACACAGCTGGGACAGGTAATCCAAACTGATCAAAGGGATATTCCATAGCATATGACATCATGCTCAGTATATAAGATAGGAGGAAGAAGGAGGAAGGGGGGACATCTGGAGTGATGGCATTTGTCTTCCCAAGTAACTGTTATGCGTGATGGGCCCTGCTCTCCTGGAGATGGCTGAACACCTCCTGCCTATGGGAAGCAGTGACTTAATTCCTTGTTTTGCTTTGCTTGTGTGTGCAGCTTTTGCTTTCTCTATTAAACTGTCTTTATCTCAACTCATGAGTCTTTCTAGCTTTTACCCTTCTGATTCTCTCCCCCATCCCATTGGTGCAGGAGTCTGTGAGCGGCTGCGTGGGGCTTGGTTGCTAGCTGGGGTTAAACCACAACACTGGCCCTTTTTCAAAATGAATGATTTTTAAGAATTTATATTTTCTAACATGTTTGAGTCTCTACGTAAAGTTTTGTTTCAATCTAGAGTCTCACATTGGCATAGCTCAAGTGTTTTACGTGCTGCTCTGTTAAAAAAAAAGAAAATTAAATACTGCTTTAAAACAGGCAACTCACCAAGGGAGAGCAGGGTTTCAGATGCCACTTTTCTGATCTCTTCATTGTCAGACTGGCAGAGTGTGACCAGCATTTTAATGCTCTCAGTAGCCTGGAAAGTACAAAAAGAACTGCATTAGCACCACACAGTACACTTTGGTTTTATTTTACAACCTTGTATGGAAATAGTAACTGATCTCTATTGCCCTTCCTACCCCAAGTGAAGGGTCTTGGTGGAGACACAAGGAATGGGGTTTCTCTGAGGGGAAGCATTTGGAGAAAGCATATTTTCTGCTGTCAGTGTGGACCCTTTCTAATTTTCCCTCCCTATGTGCTGCATACATAAATCTGCCTGACCAGCTACATCTGCCACTTCTGACTGTAGGATGAGTGATGTGCTGTGGGCCAGGACCATAAAAGTGCCAAGGGAAGGGCACAGCAGGGAGACAAATGGGAGACAGGCATCAAGGGAATGTGTTTCACACAGAACATGTCAAACCTGACAAGTCCAAGAAGGTTGCTTTCACCAGCCCAACTGTGTCTGCAGGGACATGTTGGCCAGCCAGCCCAGTCACATCATCACAGGCTCCTCACTGACACCTGCGCTCACCAACATTTCCACACTTTTGCCTTGTCTCTGCTATTTCGGGAAGAAAGCAGGGAATAATCCTGTTCTCTGCTACAAAAATGTCAGGCCTTTGGGGAGAGCAGCTGTCATAATGTCTCTGGCAGGCTATTTAATACAACAAGAAGAGAGATGAGTGAAAGGAAGAGCAGGTAGTGCGCCAGTGTGACACATGGAAGAGGCACTGAGCCATGGAGCCAGTATTTGTATGACCTCTGTTGATCCAACGGGCACAGGTCTGGTCTACATGCTGTGAATGAGGGGCTTAGCTACCAGAGCCAATAAATCTCACCATCCTGTCTTCAACGCGGTCACTCATGTGTGACCCAGGGCAAGTCCACACTGGGTGCATACTGGTGACTAAATGCTTATGAGTGATGGGGCTGCAGCAGCACAGAGCTTGCTGCAATCTGCAAAGCCTCTCAGAGGTTCACAGTGGGAACTTGTGCAGATGACATGGTTTGATGTGGGTGCCATTGGGTTACCCCATCCACAGCCATCTATCCATTGTAGCATTTCCATCTCTGAAATCGTATCTTTCAGAATGACTTCAACTTTTTCTTTGAGGATCCCAAATGATGATACTTCCCCTCTAGTTTTTTTTCCCCAGCAGTTGCCATTCTCACTATTCAAGATACATTGGAACCACAATGCTCAAGTTCAATGTGTCAAACTCCAGTTCCCACCACTGGCTCCTAGTCTGACTTTCCCTGAGAGATCAAAAGCCCCACTGCACCCTGCGTGCAGCAGAACTGTAATGTCCCTTGCTGCTGCCTCTCAGGGATGCCTGCTAGCATCTCTTCTAAGGGAAAACAGGTTTTTCATGTTTAAACAATATTGGATTGTCTTGGATGGTATTAGTTGTGACTGGGATGAAGTTACATTTTAGAGCTGTCTTCTCCAGGAGACAGTTTAGAGGGAGAAACAGTCAGTCCACAGTGGGTCTGTTTCATGGGACACATTGTTTGATTTTTTTCCCCAGTCAGGATTGGGTGGCTGCTGTTTCCCATGGCTCTATATAGCCAAAACAAAAGTGCAGTTTTCCTTCCTGTCATAGGCTGGAGCGCAACGATGGTACCAGATGCTAGCTGAAGCTGTAGTGCCCAGATGTACCAATTATTTGTCACTAAACAAGCTGTGACCTGCCTCTCCCTTTCTCTTTGACCACTGCAACCCATATGTATTAAAGCTAATTTTATCCTGGGAAAGTAGGGGGTTTGTCCTTCTCAGTCAGGACTCTGTGGATGAGTGGTGTTTTTTTCTCTCTGTGATGTGGAGCTAAGTCTCCTAAAGTCAATATGAGAGGGAGGAAAAGATGATATATGAAAGAGAAACTTTTCCACCATCACAGAGCCTGGATGTTTGTTCAATGGAGCTTCTAAACTGTTCCCAAACAGCACAGTATCTGTAAAAGGACAGAGCTCAGCAATGCAAAACAGAAACACTACTGCTGCTGTTATTGCAAATTCTGTTTTGCTGTTTGTACCTATCATGTCCTTTCTTTAAAGTTAAGTGCCACAATGAATTCCTCATCTCTTACCTTGAGGTATCTTAGAGCCAAGCAAGCTGCTTTCTGCAGCTGGAGGTTGGGCTGGGTTAGTGCTTCACAGTAGTAAATCAAGGCCTGAAAACAGATAAAGAATAGCAATGAAAACACCTGTGCCTCTGGGGAGCAGAAGGGTGGAGCATGGAGGCATTGCTACCCTATTAAAGGAAGAGCAATCGCAGCCCATCTCCCTGACAGAGAGCACGTGGGATGGAGAGGGACAGTCCCTGCTATGGTTAATAGAGTGGGATAATTCCCTACAGCAGGTCCAGGCCAGGCCACTAGTCAGTCATAGCTTAGTAGTCTCAGGACAACTTTTGGTGAGGGAAAAGTTCATGTTAAAATGAGATACACAATCTGGGACCCTTGAAGGCCTTTTCACCCCACACTGCCAAAGGGCTTTAATGGGCCTTGGAGTCTAAATATCTCAAGAGCTGACCCTTGAGATGGTCTCTTTAATGTAGGAACAGTAATAAACAGGTTGGGATGGACCTCGGGGGCAATTAAAATAATGATTAAAAGGTTAGCTGAAGCTGCTAGACCAGTTTATTGCTTGGCCCTAGAAATTAGCAGCCACTCCTGAGAAGTAAATCTCAGTGGAAGTCAGCTGTGCAGTGAACTCCTCTGCAGCACAAGGCTGGACATAATGCCCTGATAGAAGGCACACTGTGGTCCTTCCTGCAGGCAGTGAACCAGGTATCAGCTACACATGCCTGTTCCAGGAGAAGGTTGTATTTTCTTTGCGATGCTGCCTCCATGAACCTGGGGATGGAGAAGGCTAGTATGAGATACTAAGAGGCTGCAAAAATGGAAGATGAAGTGGGAGGGCAAGCAGAGAGGGGACTGGATTGACAGAGAAGAGAAACCAAGAGTGAGATCCTTTTTCTTCTCCCTCTGCTTTCCTTCTACCACTTTTCCTCTTCCAACTGCCTCTTCTTTCACTCTCTCCTGACAGAGAACAAGAAGGATAGTAGGGAAAAGTCTGCCATGAACGGGCAGAAGCCAACTCCTAATTCCTACTTACTCCTCTTCTCCCTTCTCTTTAATTTCTTTTTTAACCTAGTCCTGCTTGTTGCTTTCAGTATCTATGATAGTCTCAAATCTTAGATGTCACAGCTGAGCCATGTTTGCCTAAGGGCCCCTCCAGAAATGGTGAGAACTCCTATAGATGGCAGCCTTCTTTGGGAAAAAGAAATAAAAATCTGAGACCTACGTCTTCGCATGTTGGTGATGCTGGGGACTGTTACCTTGAAGCCTTGGACTGAAGCCAAGTCTGAGACAGGGCAGCAGAAATGCTGAAGGGTGGAAGATAGCTGGAGAGCACAGCACTCAGTAAGTATTTGCAGGTTTGGTTAGTACCTGTTTAGCGTAATGGCAGGTAGAAGCAGACTGGCATAAAGACAGAAACAGACCTGCATATTTGTGAAAAATTAAGACAGGAAATCCCTCTGGATCAGTTTAAATCAAGCTTGGAGCAATTATTTTATATGCACAGACATTTGAGACATACAGGTAGAAAAAAGTCATAATGATAGAGGTCTCTCATGTGACATGTGATTTTCTGCCACTTACCTTCTCCCTGAAGTGCCTATTTTCTGAAGTTGCTGTCAGAAGGGACGCCACAGTCTCATTGACTTCATTTCTATTTTCATTGAGAAGCAAAGCCAAAGCTCTCAAAACTTCCTGCTGTGGTGGAAGGTTATTGGAGTTTATACTGGACACATTTTGATGCAGTTTTCCATCTTTCACTGACTGCAGCACCTGAATGACAGACGCTGGGAGTGCAAGAAAAAGGTCCTTGTTAGTTACTTTATCCTCTCAGTATTTTTGATTGCTCCTTTCCTTGCTCCTCTCCTTCCTTCCTCAATTTATACTGTACACACAAAGGACATGAAAAAAAATCCTCATCTGAGCAACTGGAGCATTGCCATGTGTGTGCTTAGGGAACTGTCTGGGCTTTAAGCTGGGCTGGTTTCTCATATATTCTTCAAAGGAGGAGATGAGTAGATAGGCTATGTCGGACAGTGCAGCACTTATGCCTACCCAGAGCTAAGGGCCTACCTGTCAAATCATCACTTTCTGCTGGAGGATGTGAATTCTCCCTGTAATAAGTGAAACCCAATATCCTTGTCAGTGTACTGACTTCCAGAGCATCTTTGTAAGAGCTTTTCCTAGGCAGACTGATGTCTGCCACCAAGAGCCAGGGCTAATGTTATTTCAGAGTGGGCTGAAATGCCTTTTTCCTTCCAGGTTTTTGAGCAAAAGGTCCCTAGTATGCCCCTCAAAAAAGAGAACTAGACAAAGTTCCTCAAAATCCCTCTTAAATAGACAAGAAAACTTGGCTTGCCAGGGACTGCAGTCTAGCATACTTTGTGGAGTGTCTGCTTCTCTCTTTAGCTCTTGGTAGCAGAGCCTGCCAAACACTGACATGCTGTGATCCCTTGGCTCCTCAGAATTGCTCAGCACTTCAGAAGATCTCTCTGTAACAGATGGTGAAAGACCAAAACTTCATCCAAGCTGTGGGCACAGAAAACTTCCCAGACCTTGGGTTCACCATCAGCCCTTTCCTAACAAACAATGCTTTCAACATGTTTTTTTCCCATTTGAATATAGAAATAGAAATGACTGAGGGTCTATCTGCATCAGCTCCTTTCCTGTGATATGTACAACTGTTCAGGTGCATTAGACTTAGTAGCCAAGGCACTTGTCTCCTTTCCCTCCTTCTTTTGTAAAATCAGCCTCAGGGCTGAACTGTTTTGTGCTGAGCTCAGAAGGACATGGATGTAGTCCCCTAGTAGCCAACAGAATTTATATACCCTACCTTCTTTTGCGAGCTGTAGCAAATAGCTTCCAAGGTCATTAACACTGTGGCTGGCAAAATAGTTGTAATACTGGAAGACAGTAATGGTCTCGGAGGACATGCTGGAGTAGAGGACAGGCTCTGTCCGGTCCAGGATCTGAGACACCAGGATCCTAAAGACTGCAGAGCCATGGACAAAGGGAACAGGTTAGTGAGAGCAAAAGCTGCTGGCAAAATGCTGCAGTCCACTTCAAAGCCAGAAAGAAAGAACTGTATCCGCAAAACTAGATACTTCCCAATCCTTCTAACCTCAACTGTGGTTAAGTTAGAAGCTAGACAGAACTTCTCCCTGTCCAGGTCTCATCACCAGGGGATATCTTTGTAAGGATGAACAACTGCCAGTTTACAGACGGCTAGAGCAGCTTCCTAATACAGCATCCTTTCTACCCAAATGATATCCTGAATCACTAAACACCCATCCACAGGCACCACCAGTTACATCTCCACTGAGGCAGGGAAAATGTGCAGAGAGGCAGGATTTGGCCTTGCTTGGTTTTATGTCCCTGTGTGAGCATGTGGCATGCAGAAAGGTAGTCTGAGGCACTGTCTGTGACAGCTGTAGCATGGAGCAGGAAAGAGAACACTGCCCTGGGTAGGCATCTGTAGTGCAGATGCCCACACCTGAGCACTTTACATCTCTATTCTACCCCAGGGAGAGCTAGTCAGTATAGCTGGAGTTTGAGATGTGGTACATCCAGAGAGGAACCTATGCTCAGACTCATTTGAATGTGTATGAATGTCACCCCAGAGCACTGTAATGGGGCATGGGCATTACATAGACACTTAATTTTAAGTGTGAGGATTTCTACTTCACTGAATCACTTACACACCTGTATTTGGGAACAGACTTACTTTCTGATTAGATCATAAACCTTAGAACAGTATTTTCTGTTGACCTCACCTTTTACTCCTATTCTGATCTAATTATTTTGGGCCAAAACTGTTGCAAGAGTTCTAGTACCAGTTTTCAAATGAAATCTTGTAGCCAAACAGACCTCCAAGGAGTTGGAAAACAGAGCAATGGTGATTGAGTAAAGTCCAGTACACAACTGTTCCCCATTATGATGACTGACACAATATTTTGCAGCAGTTGGTACCTGTTTCTGCAAGTCCTGGACACTCCTCATTCACAGTGGTGGCAAAATTGCTATCCAACTGCTTCATCATCTTGTCTGCAGATGTGTGATACACTCCTGAAGGGCCAGTACACTTCATCCAGAATGCCAGCAGTGACAGCTTCTTGTGGAACTCTGGAATTGCTTGAGGAGAAGACAAAATGAATGATGAAACAAAGCCATGCTGGAAGCATCAACTTCCAGAAGAGAAAAGATGCTAAGAGTGGAGGAAATCTCACCCCAGCCCACTGATGGACAATTAGTGTTTGATGGGTTGCCCTGTGCCGTTACCTTCGCAGAGTGTGATCCTGTGCTCACCCTGGGTTTATAACACTTGTTTCCCACGTTAGGATACGAGAAAATTTGCTCCAGAACCAGTTCTGGCCACTGATGTCTCATCTTTTTAAATACCACAAAATACCAGGGGAATGCACAGGATTGTGCAGACCACAAGATTACACTGCTCTGTGGCCTCGTGTAAGTCTCTCAATATTGCCTGGATTTTCTGATAAAGTAAATAGACCATGTTGTATTTCCCTATCCTGCCACAGTGCTCATGAGGGTGAGTAACTATGCGTTTGTCAGACTCTTCCAAGTATTAGAATGGATGCAACAAGAAGAAAAATAAATAAATAAATATCCATAGAGGTGACTAGAAGTAAAAATGTTGGAGAAGCTGTATTATGCCTCTGATAGTGTAAGACAGATCCTTTCTTTCTTTAGGAAAGAAAGGGGGAAGAATTTGGCCCTTCGGAGGCGGCAGCATCCCCACCCCAGCAATGACCTCTGTCCATCTTCTGCATATCAAGCAGGATGAGAAGTCCTTTCTCTTCCTGCATGCTTCTTTCTGGATCCCAGTGCTGAAGATAGATGTAGGTGACACCTGCCTGGCTGTGGTGACTGCTGCACCTGCTGGTAACCCTGAGTCAGACCTTACTCCAGTGGCATCTCCTACAGCGATGGTGAGCTCTGTACAGCAATTATTTCAAGAGGCATGCATGGCCAAACCAACCCTTTTCAGAAGGAAAGACCCTAATTTGTCCCTTACCATCAGTAAGGGAGGTGATGTTTCCCAAGTTCTCAGTGCTGATCTCCGCGATATTCTGCATCACAAGGATCTGACTGGACAACTTATCCAGGAGGTCTCTTGTCACAAATGGTGTTTTACCGGAGAACACAATTTGCTGGTAAAGACAAATCAGAAGAGAGGAAAAGGAGTCATTGAAGCAAAAAAAACTAACACAACCCCAGAAGAAAACAAAAAACTCCAAAACACCTGGCACCTGAAGTGCAATGGCAAATTCATTGTCCAGAAGCATGGGATCTCCTAAACTTAATAAGTTTTTTGTCTCTGTGTATTTTATGGTCCTGGCTGATACACATCATTGATTGTATCTTTAACATCTACATCCAGATCCAGATGCTTGAGTGTCCAACCAGCCATTTGCACAAGTACTTTCTGATCTACACATTCTGCAATGCTAAGGAATCCATCATCCTAAGCCTTAAAGCCAGAAAAGAATATTAGTCTGACTTTCACATAACATGGGCCCTGGACTTTCAGGACATCCCTGCCTGGAGGAAGACCACAGGTTGCTCTTTTTGCACTGCACTTCAGTTCTGATCAGCTACTCAGGTGCCTTTGTTAATTTGGTGCTTTCTCCTTGCTAATACTCCCTGAGTTTTCTTCAGCAGTTCATGTAAATATTATTCATATCAAATCTGCTCTGTGTGTGGACATTGTTCGAACTTGCCTTGCTCAGCTGTGTTTACTGTGTACTCTTGCATTTAAACCAAACCCCTCCCTTTTTCTCATACTTTTGAGTCAGCAGAGTGTCCAGCTCAGCACTAAGGGTGCTGGAATCAGGCTCACTCTGTATTGCCTCAGTGGGCCTTTGGGAAAATAAAGCTAATTATATCTAGGATGGAAGAGTGAATAATTTCAAAGAGGAAGCTGCAGCATGTTTTGATTCATCAGAAGAACCCCGATGGCCTCACTTACTGGTGGTTTAAAAACACATTTGCAGTGCATGGGCTCTGACAAAAAAATTATAAACAAAATTTTGGGGTTTCTATTAGTTGTGAGCATGAACTGACAATTTTGATGTCCCAGGGGGGCTGTCACATGATGCCTTCACCATATCTGTTGCAGACAATCTCTTTGCCTCACGTGCAGAAATTAATTCCTGTTCTTGAACATTGCAGCCTCATCTGGGGCTCAGTTAAACAATGGGGACAGGAGCTTCTGTTTTACCCCTGAAGACATGGGCTGCCTTAACTGGGGACCAGCCTCACTGAGGAGTTCCCAGCAAAGCCAGTGGGTGTTTGTAATCCAGAGCAGGAGCTGCCCCTGTCACCTGCTGCACTGCCTCTCAGCCCTCCTGGGCAGCTCCTGCCAAGTACCCCATAGTTCGCATGTCAGGTCTGCTCTGAGATGGGCCAGGAGGGAAATGATGGAGGCTCTTCTGGCTGGGGATGAAGGGGTCTCCATCCTACCCCAGCATGGCAGCTGTCCCAGCCCTGAGCTCCCATTGCCTCCCAGGAGCAGCGCTGGCCTGGCCAGCCTGCTTGTACTCCATGTTTCAGGCACACCAGAGCCTGCGAGAAAAGTGTTCAAATACATGCCCCAAATGAGCTGGGCTCAGTACCTGAATGAGCTGGGTGCAATACTGCAAGTGCTTAACTATGGTTATATCGAGGCTGTCATTGCCTGTGGTCAGGGGCAGAGGGCTGCCGGCCACGCTGGTGCCCACACCCGTGTCTTCAGTGAGAGCTTCGCTCAGGTGGCCTCTGGCTTCTGGGTGCTCTGTCCTGTAACTGGGGAGGAGGGAGGGAGGTCAGTGCAGGGCTGACTGCTGCCACAGCAGACACACAGACACACACACGCTCACACAGGGTGATGAGCAAAGAGCACGGCAGAAGAGCTGAAAGCAACCAGAAACCTGGTGATGAGCACATCATATCACGAAGGAGCAGTGCTGCCCTGGCTGGGTGCAGGAGGGACGTACCCACCAAGGGGATAGAACTGCCTCCTTGCATGATGTGATGAGCTCAAACAGCAAACCTTGTTAACCTGTGGTTACTGCCCCTTGGTGGTGACAGATTTGTCCCATCTGCTGGTGAGTCACCTCCCCACTTGCTCTGGATCAAGCACCATGACAATTTGTGCCATCCCAAGCACTGAGCTGTTAAGAACAGCCCTGTGCTTTCTGTGTCCTCCTGCTGCCAAATTTAAGGCTCATTGCAGAAGGAAAGGAAAACCACTGCTGAAGTAAGAGATACGAAGTTTTCATATGCTGTTTTAGGCACAATGTGCACAGCTTACTTTGCCAATTGTTTCTGTAAGAGCATGGAGCCAGTCTCACTGTGTTTTAAATCATTATTTCCAACATTGTCTTGCTGTAAGAACGGTTCTCCCCATGTTTAAGTGCAAAGCTTGAGGTCAGTCCCCAGATGGCAAGTGTGTTTGGCTGCAAGTTCAGAAGTTTCAACATTTGCAATCTTTACACTGAGTCACACATGCATCTAAAAATGGAAGTGGGAATCTGCACTGTCTGGAGATGAGCCAGAGGGGAAAAAAAGAAATTTTACTTTCTACTTTAGCTTAATAGATTTTAGTTGCTTTCTGAGTTAGCTTATAACTAACATTTTTGCTGCTTAAGTTGAATTTACGCTAAAGGGCCTGGTTAAAGCTAGATCCTTAAATCAGCACAGACTGGACTGAGCTCACAGTGCCAGTTTACCAAGCAACACAATTTCCCAAGTTTATCTTCCCACCAAGTCTTATTCTGGAAGGAAGACATGAGATGATGGAAACTGCATGGTGGTTGCTCATTACACTCAAAAGAGTTTTAAGCAAGCCACGATAAGCTGTGAGTAGTACAGCTCCCTGGCTGGAAAGCATGGGGTGTGAGGGAATCATGTTATTTTCTTTTTTTCCAGCTCTAGTGCCGCTTACGTGCCTGCTGGGCATCGTGTCAGCTTAAAGGATGCAAACATGCTTTTAGGATCTAATGACTGAAGCACCACATCTTAAAGCCACACAACAATGGCAGGCCACGGCACAAACACCAGATCTTTTTTCTTTTTTCTTTTTTTTTTTTCTCAGAAAGACCAAAAGTGATGAAAGAAGGGCAGGTAACACGCAGGGCCATGAACAGAGTACCAGTCATCACTCTTACATTCCAAAGGAAACCTACATCATGCTGCTTAAATCTGGCCCTGTGTTATTGTTACTGACAAGCTTAATCCACTGCAAAGACTCATTCGGCTAGAGAGAAAAGACAAAGGGAGGGGGGAAAAACCACAGAGGAATTAGTAATTACATCCAAGGAAAGCCAGGTCCAAACCTATGTCAAGGAAGAGGCTCTGCCAGTATTGATGTCAGCTTGATTTAATTTACCCTTCTCCTTTGGAGGACAAATTGCATATATTTGAACAAGGAAAAAATGTTCCTGGAAGCTAAAGATTTTGTATGCAGCAGCCACAGGGAACCCTCTAACCCTATAAACTCATCAAGGATTAGTCGGTCTTCCTTGAATAAATTGTGCACCGGGATCCCGTGTTAGTGACAAAGAGCTGGGGTATCAGTTTGGCGTAAGCACAGCTGGCAGTTACTACAAACTTACCTATTCTTCTCAATCTCAGTGTCTGAAAATACTGAGTCTGCACCTCCTCCACCATTACAAACCTCCACACCACCACCATCCTCATCATCAAAGTCAGAGGTGTTCAGGAAATCAAAGCTTTCTAAAGCACTTTCAACTGTTAGACTTAAACTGGAGGACCTGCTTCGGCTTACTGCTGGCTTGCACTGCAAAGGCAGAACGAACCAATGAAAACCCCAGATATTACTACTACTGAAATATAAGAAAAAAAAAGAAAGGATAAAGCATAAAACTTTCAAATTCTTCATTTTATTTTTAAAACTTCATTTTATTGGGTGTTTCATTTCAAGCCTTCATATTCATAGCATATACAATCAAAGCCTGAGAAGTGGGAAAACCCTTCCATTCCTCCTCCCCTCCCCATCCTACCCGCTCTCTTCCCCAAAAGGAAGACCCTCAAAGGCAAAATTCAATGTGTTTTATAGAAATAAGAAGTATATCTTGAATCCAAGTGATGCAGCTTTTGGCACCCTCCAGAATGAGAGATGGCAATTAATACAATGGAAGCTGAAAGGGGAAGGCACATTCCATAGTTTCTGTTCTAGCTACATAAGCCAATTTATACATATTCAGAGACACTATCTGATTTATTCCAGATGTAACTCCAATGGACCTTAGCCAGGAATGAATTCGGTCCTGTATCTGCAGATTTATTAATGGAATGAGAGGACTTTTGTGGCCTTTGAAGCCAAAAGACTTATCAAGGAAAAGTCAATCAGGCATCAGATTCCAAGCTGACAGAGAAAGAGAGTGTTGTAACTCAGAAATTAATGGTGCTAGAGATGGGGGAAACCATCCCACCTCACTGCTGGGAAAAATGCAAAGGAAACCTTGCTGTTGCTGTAGGAAGTATCAAAGGCCCTGGTCCCACATGGTGATTCATCCAGACATGCCCATAGAGTTGCTTCCCGGGTCACCTTGTGGAATCACATATAATTTGAGTGACCATCTCCATTGGTTGATGCAATTACTTCAACGTCTTTCACACTATGTGATTATTTGATCAGAAACAGCCATGAGCCACTGATGCAGTTAACCAAACCACATCCTCAAGATCCAGACAGGAGCCACAACGTTGTCTCAGCTTGTAGAAAGAAATGTGTTTGCCTCTGAGTTCAGATTCAGCACCAACTACTCTAGAGCTGAAGGGGGTTGGATTTGTATTCCAATTTGTTTGCACACAATACTAATGCGATAATGGTCACACATTTGCACTTACAATGCTTGACTCCTTAAACTGACTGTACAGTCATTAGCTGATCAAACACACTTCCCAACACATTGGTGACATGGGTGGGCGCTGTATCCTGCTTCCTGTGCAGCACCAATGGCTTTAGCTACCATTTCCTTCAGGGCTGGTAGTGCAGCTTCTTCAAGCAAAAATGAACAGCAACATGTGGGTTTTTCGTTTTCTCTGCTCATCTAATATGGCCAAGAGAGATTTCTTCAGCTGCAGCTGGATTCCAGCTCAACCTTTTTGCACGGGGAGCCCAGCATGGCTGCTGGTGATGCTGAGTGTCAGTCTGCAAGCTGATCAATAGGTGACATGCAGACTTTATCAGATCTGGAAGAGGCATCCATCTCGAGTGTGCAGCAATCCTGTGTGCACACATCCAACCTCTCTGCCCCCCACCCCATGCTTGTCCATTTGTAACTTCTGACCAAAGGAGTCTAAATATTTAAACAGTCTCCATTGTCACTCTGCTGTTTGGATAGCTGACCTCTTTGTACAGGCTGCAAAGCAGCCACAAAGTTAGAAAATAATAGTCATGGTACCTTTGTCTGCTTGAACCTCCTTGGGAAATAAATAATGCAAGGAACAGGGGCTGCACGCTGTCAGAAAAAGCACTTAACTTAGGAAAGTACCATGTGGCTGTGAACACCAATGGAAATAAGAAGGTTAAGAAAGTTTCTTTGTAAAGAGATAATGCAGAAGGATAAATGCTTCCCTCCTTCCTTCTCAGCCATGTTTTTGAATGATGAGGCTTAAATGACTAGCAGACCAACTTGCATATGAATATGAAGCATTTGAAATGATTATTTCCCATATAGTACTCTTTGCACAGTAATGCATCATGAGTTATTATTCATGGGGAGATATGAGTCACAGTGATTCACAGTAAACATATTAACAATACACATGCAAACCCGTTTTCCTCTGATTTTCAACATTTTCTGTCCGTCCTGGTTTAATGGCAGGATATTTCTCATTATAAAAATAGATGGGGGAAAAAGGAAAAGGCTTGGAAGAAGCCTAGGTGACATGGGGACGGCAACCTTTAGTGAGATTTGTGCTTCTAAATCCCTTTGGCAATTTAGAAAATTCAGCTTCTATGGCTACAAGGCCTGATCCTCAGCTGGTGTAGTTTTGCACAGCTCCACAGAGTTCAGGGGTAGTACACTAAAGTACACCCACTGAAGATGTGACTCACAGATTTCAAAGGCAGGAGTTTGGCTGTATTTGATCTCCAGTATGGCACAAACAATGGGTTCACAAGTGGTTTCTTCAGAGAAGGGTATAATTTAATTACCCCTCTGTCACAGCACCTTTTTCTCTTTCCCCCGTGTTTTGATAAAAGATCCACTGCTCGAGGATACAAGGCTAGGACAAGCACATTACTGACAAAAGTTTAAATATTCAATACTGAAAAAGGATGCTCCAAGAAGGATCAAATCTACTGCTACTGGGGAATTTTGCTGCTCTCCAAAAAAGCTTACTTTGATGTTTGCGATGCACAAGGGGGAGATTCTACCTGCTCAGATTTTCCCTAGGGTAGGTGTTCTGAAAATGTACTCACTTTTAGGATGTCATCTAGATGCATCACTTCTTGGTCCAGGTCCTGAAACTCTTTATACTGCTCTTTATGTGGCTCAAGAGCTAAGAGAAGCCCTTGCAAGGCTTCTTCAATGCTTCCATCAAGATAAGACTTATATCCTTCTGATTCCCCACTAATCGATCCCTCACATGGCAGCCTCTCTGGGGTCAGGGGTGTCTCTGATGATGTAAGCCTCTTAACCAGCTGCTTTGTGATGTTGCCCTCATAGGTATCCAGCTCCACAGGCTTGAGCTCTGAAATTTCATCTGTGTCCTGCAGGAGAGACACTGGGACACTTGTTTCTATAAAGACATGATTGCTCCCAGCATCAGAGATTTTTTGGCAAACTTCAGGAGGTGCCCTTGGGATGGTCTTGTTCTCAGCCACTGCTCCCTCTCCCTGGGACAGCAGGTCCTTCGGCTCAGCGACAGAGTCTCTGCGGGAGTCACTGCTGCTACAGTCTATGCTTGAGCTCTTGGAGGACTCAAGAGCTTGGTGTTGGGTGGAGGTCGCAGTGATGTCAGGACTGGAGCTGATATGAGCAGAAGAGGACTCTGCTGAGTTGGCAGAGGGCACGGGGTCTTCATAAGGCAGGTCGCCAAAAGTGAAAGAAAGAGGCCGCTTCTCGGTTCCATTTTCAAAGACATCATCTGGCAAATTCGACTGTAAAGACAATAGAGAGAAAATGTTTTCATGCAGCACTGGGAAAAGGCAAAAAGTACATTATGTGCCCAGGAAAGAAAAAGGCAAGGAAAGAGATTAAAGAAGCATCACGACTTGAGAGATAGGAAAACTATTTCAAGTCCAACTTCTTCTTTGGCATGGCTCTTAGCAGGAAAACTGCTGGAAAACCTGGGCTCAGCATCTCTCTGCTAAGCAGAGAACTCTTAAGAAGCGAGCCCCAGAACAAAGACATGAATTCTGCTCACCCTACCAAATTCCCTCAGACAGCGTTTCCAGTGCATTGCTCTAGTGCCTGTGGCATGGCTCTGTATACTGGGGTTGTACTTAAAACACCTGGTATGCATTTTCCTACCCGCTATAGATTTCTGTGGTATTTATTTTCTGACTTGTAAAGTGTCAATCCCTAAAATGTAACACAGTTTTATCCAAAAGTTTCTCTAGTGTCATGGTGTTTTAATGGTGATATTACTTTGCTATTTCTTTTCTGTTGAAAGTATGTTCTGCACGTGGCATGGATCTCTGCGCTGTTGAACAAGAGTTACACAGGAGTACCATCCAACATGAGCTTCTGCTGAAATGAAACAGCAAAATTGTGTGGTGGTGTATTGAGCAGGACATTGATCATTTAA
>NW_008672336.1:497-2885 GCF_000695815.1 Acanthisitta chloris | reverse complement strand
ATCCTTGCTGGGACAGTGGCTATGGCACTGCAGGGAGAAATGCAGCTCCCTGCCATGGTACCAGACACATCCTCACTCAAGGATGGAGCAAGAGATGCAGCTTCATCCTCTCTGGGCTGGCAGATGTGGCACAGCTCCACAGGACTCACTGCCAATGGGCAAAAAACAAGCTCCTGGAGAGGGACACAGTGGGTTTGGGCACCCAGGGGAGGAGATGGGGAAGCCACAGCTGAGAATATTTCTCTGGGGCAAGACAAGACAAATCCACCCAGTCTGTGGGACACACCTAGGTGTGTCAGGTCATTCCCCAAGGGGCTGGCAGGGTGTGTGGCTGCAGGCAGGGGCCAGGAAAGGGGCACATCCAGGCTCTGGTGCTCCTGGGAGCTGTAGAGGTACCTGGGTTGATTTATGCTGGTCCTAGTGCAGATGTGCAGTGGACAAGAGGCTTCCCTGACTTTTGGGATGAGTGGTGGGAGCCCAGAGCTCAGTCTGCCCATAGTGGGAAGAGCTGCTGAACTTGAACAAATCCACTGCTGGGAAAGTTGTGTCCATGTCCAACCATCACCAGGCATCATAAACAGGGGACAGCTTTGGCATGTCTTGGGAACAAGCAAGAACAAGCCTAGAGAGAAGAAAACAGGGCAGAGATGTCATCTTTGGAAGGAGATCCCTGCAGAGATCATTGTAACTGTTCCTATTTCTTTCCCTCCCTCCTGACAGGTCTCCACCCTCGCTGGACAACACACACCCCATCCTTGGTGGGCTCTGACAGCCCTGAGCCCATCACCAGGGACCCTTTCAACACAGAGGTCATGCCCAGCACCCTGGCAGACATCGTCACCACTGTCATGGGCAGCTCCCAGCCCGTGGTGAGCTATGGCACTGCTGACAACCTCATCCCTGTCTACTGCTCCATCCTGGCAGCTGTGGTGGTGGGGCTGGTGGCCTACATTGCCTTCAAAAGGTAGAGGACCAAGGCATAGGAACGTGGCAGGGGATTTAGGGAGTGGGACACAGGTGATGTCCTTCCCCATGGAGGTCCTACAGCCAGAGCTGTCATCAACAAGGAGGGAGAGGACCAGGCTGGAGGTGGATTTCCATGAGAAATCAGGCAGTTGAGGGAGCTGGCAGCAGGGAGGGGGTGCAGGCTGGAGGAGCCCTCCCTGCACCACCTTCCCTGCTCATCCTGGCATGCTGTGGGTGGCTGTCGTGGCTGATCACACTCAGCAGCTCATCCCTGGGGCACAGGGATTGCACCTGGCCCTGGGCAAGCCAGGGCTGGCTTGGTGACTCCATGGGCTGGAGGCACCCCAAGAGTGGAGGGGGGACCTGCAGGCAGCCCTGGAATCCTGTGTGCTCCAGCAGGGCTGTGTATTTTTGCAGTGGAGCCATGCAGAAGGGACCAGACCCTGCCCTGGTCTTTCCTCATGGACTTTTTCCAGGGAAGTGGTGGAGTCACCATCCCTGGAAGTGTTTAAACCCCTTGGAGATGGGTTTAATGGGCATGGTGGGATCTGGTTGAAGGTTGGATTTGATGATCTTGGAGGTCTTTTCCAACCTTATGAAAGCTCAGGAGCTCAAGTGTCCAGTTGGTACCTACAAACACCAATTTAAACCAAGAAGTTGAGCCAGAAGCTGTAGGAGAAAAGTTTCTCCCAGGAAAAGGAGGACAAAACAGATCTTCTCCCAGCCTGGAGGAGATCACCTCCCTGCTCCTCTCCCTGCAGGTGGAACAACTGCAAACAGAATAAGCAAGGGGCCAACAACCGCCCGGTGAACCAGACACCTTCACCAGAGGGGGAGAAGCTGCACAGTGACAGTGGCATCTCCGTGGACAGTCAGAGCCTGCACGACCAGCAGCCACCTGCCCAGGGCACCCAGGGGCCAGGTAGGGTGAACCAGGGTGGGCAGGGGCACCTCGAGGTGGGCAGAGGCACCTCAGGGTGGGTAGAGGCACCTCAGGGTGGGTAGAGGCACCTTGAGGTGGGTAGAAGTGCCCCAGGGTGGGCAGAGGCATCTTGAGGTAGTTAGAGGCACCTTAAGGTGGTTGCAGGCACCTTGGGGTGGGCAGAGGCACCTTGAGGTGGACAGGGGCACCTCAGGGTGGGTAGAGGCACCTCGAGGTGCTTAGAGGCACCCTGGAGTGGTCAGAAGCACCTCGAGGTGGTTGGAGGCACCTTGAGTTGGTTAGAGGCACCTTGGGGTGGGTAGAGGCACCTCGAGGTGGTTGGAGGCACCTCGAGGTGAGTAGAGGCACATTGAGGTGGTTAGAGGCACCTCAGGTTGGATAGAGGCACCTCGAGGTGGTTAGAGGCACCTTGGGGTGGGCAGTGGCACCTCGAGGTGGTTGGAGGCACCTTGAGTTGATTAGAGACACCTTGGGGTGGG
>NW_008672336.1:0-475 GCF_000695815.1 Acanthisitta chloris | reverse complement strand
TGGAGGCACCTTGAGTTGGTTAGAGGCACCTTGGAGTGAGTAGAGGCACCTGGAGGTAGTTAGAGGCACCCTGAGGTGGTTGGAAGCACCTTGGGATGGGTAGAGGCACCTTGAGTTGGTTAGAGGCACCTTGGAGTGAGTAGAGGTACCTTGACGTAGTTAGAGGCACCTTGAGGTGGTTGGAAGCACTTTGGGATGGGTAGAGGCACCTTGGGGTGGGCAGAGGCACCTCGGGATGGGCTTAATATTGCTTCATCCTTCCCAGCACCCAAGGGAGATGGGACCCTGTACACCAACCTGCCACCCAGCAAGCAGGAGGAGGTGGAGAAGCTGCTGGGCAGCTCTGCAGAGGAGACGTGGAGGCAGCTGGCTGGGGAGCTGGGCTACAAAGAGGATCTCATAGACTCCTTTACCAGGGAGGAATCTCCTGCCAGGGCTCTCCTGGCTGACTGGTCCTCCAAGGAATCAGCCACCC
>NW_008672335.1:21741-36741 GCF_000695815.1 Acanthisitta chloris | reverse complement strand
ACTCCAGGTGGGGTCTCACAAGAGCAGCATAAAGGGGGAGAATTATCTCCTTTGATCCTTTTGATGCAAAGTCTAGCTAGTGAAGAACAATTCTTAGATTACTTGTTGCCCAGAGGATTGAGAAGGCTTTAGACTTTATACTTCTGAGACAATCCAAACAATGTTATTCAGGTAAGAAAACTTAATCTTAACTAAATATTGATGTCCTTCTGTTGGTTGCCATATTACATGGATAGGTATCCTGAATATTAGCAGTGCAGTATGGATGCGACATCATTGCATTGCAATCGATACAGTGATGAATGAACTCCCTTTTGTAGAGTCATGCAGAAAACTTCAGGCAACTCAGAAATCAAATTGACTCGAGAGTCTGGTCAAAGGCAGCCTGCTCACCATTAGCTGTGGCATGCACTGTGCCTGAAGCTGTTTTAGAAGGAGAAGGAATGTGTTTGGGATTGGGGGTTTGGTTTTGTTGTTAAACTATGTTGGTAATGACTGGCTGGAGGAGTCTGTGGGTTGCAAGCAGAGCAAAGCAGAAACAGCATGCTCCTCAGTGGGGAAAGCCATTTGTTTTGCCAAAGGAGGGATGAGAGGCAACTGCTTCCATCACAGGATGGGGAGGAAGGGCAGAGCTGCTTCTGCTACTCTTAGGGGCAAATATTACATGTAGGAGGGGCTACCCCTCTTCACTCTCCTTCCTCAATAGCAGTAGCCTGCACTCCCCTTCCAGACCTTTTCTACCCTGCCTTAGCTGCAGCAACCAGCTGTAGAGACCATGGCTTAGGTTTAAAGAGAATAGGCCACTTTGCATCCCACAGCAGTGGTCAATACCACAGTGGTCAATACCAGCTTCAGCTACATGGGACTCAGTGGTCCCAGTGGCGACTCAGTCTTGTGGGTCTTGCAGGGAGGTGATCTGCAGAACAGCCATCCCCCCTGCTATTTAAGATGCAGATGCAAGGGTTGATGTAAACACATCAGGAGTGCTCCCTACCTCTGGTCTCAGAGCTAGGCTTGCTAACACTATGGGTCCATAGCACACAGAATAAACTCTGCTGTGTAGGGGGTTCTTCTAGCAGCTCTGTTTTACCCCCAAAGCATAGTGCATCATGGTTCAAAACCACCAGGCAGCAAGACCCAAAATACCTTTATTTCTGCCCCTAAACAGGCAGGTATTGAACATTTAGCAGCCTCAGAACAAGTCCAGGCATTTGACTGGTTCCACAAACCCTTTCTCAGTGAGCAGCTCCACTAGAGCCAAACAAGCCAGATTTGCAGTTCGGACACAGCTTTGTATGATAAGGAAGGAAGTATGTAATTAAGGAATCCATTTGGTGTTTCATTCGATCTGGGACAAACCGAAGTGCTGGTGGCTTTGCTTCCAGGTTTTGCTATAAAGTGATTGTGGAAAGCTACTGAAGAGAAGCCTTTTAATCAGATTAGAATAGATAAAGAGTATAACCCCTTGGTTATACAATTGAGCTTTCTAATCACATTAAACTTTAATACCGACATCAGTGCCATATTGGAACAACAATCGCAAAAAGCTGTAAGCATAAAATATTACAGATCCTTAAACATATTACAAAATGTCATCCACTAAAGTTAAAAAATGTTATCGTGTTTGGGGAAATGTGCCAGCAAAAAAAAACCAACACCCAGGAGGCTGAAGTCCTATGCACATGTGCAGATTAAATGCAGCACAGCAGAGGCAAGGCTTGACCTTTTTGTTTCTTACATTTTTATTAATTAAATTGGTTCCCAAGCAGCTACTTCTGCCACCACTATTACCCACCTTAGCCCTCATCTACCAAGGTGCTAAGTACACTTAACTCCTTTTGCAATCAGTTAAAGTGTCCCTTGTTGTGGGATGCAGCAAGAGGTGGTTTCTCTTTACTGGTGAAACAGGCCTGGAAAGAAACAGCTTCAGCTCTCTCACCCCTCTACTGCTGCAGCCACTGCTCAGCATCCCTCGGTGCTTAAGGCCGAAGAGGACTGAAGGAAAGAGAATGTTAATGCACATCAAACACCTGTTTTAAGTGGGTTGATTTTCTGGCATCTATGTTTCTACAGATCTGAATTTCCTCTGAGTCAGGTTTGCAAGTACAAAGAACCCTGCCTGGAATCAGTGGCCTTGCACTGAAACTCTGCCCTCAGCCACAAGTTCTGCCGGAATGCCTCCAGGCTGCAGCAGCCTTGAATCATAGCAGATGATTGTGGCTGGCCCTCCTTGACTGAAACAGCCAAGCAATAATTCAAAACTGAAGGTTTTTCTTTCATCTTCCCTCCAGCTGCCCACAGACGTGCCAAGAGGTGCTATGAGGTTTGTTTTGATTGAGTAGAGTCAAGGTAGTAAAGACCTCAGATTTAAACCATGAGGTCCCTTCTGGCTGTGGTTTGAGTGCATCTGGCAGTTAGGACTGGGATGATGTCCATGAGGGGAATCAGGACAGGACACGAGCCACCATGCCACTGCAGCTCTCATCCCATCCCAGGAAGCTGCTCCAGGGATCCTAGGTCAGATATCCAGCTGCAGTAGGTTTTTTTTCCAGTTTTCACCCAGGAAACACAGGCTGGTGTGGTTTTCACCTTGGGCTGAAACTTTATTCAGCTGAATATTTCACACCTCATACAGTCTTTTGCATCCTTAAACTAAATAGCATTTACCCTCAGATTTTTTTTCCCAAACTTTCCATCATATTTTTCTAATCTTTTTGCACATTTTCTGTCCACTGTCCTGCTGCAGTGATGCTCAGCTGCTCCCCTGTAACCGTCCAAGTGCTGGGTTTTTTCCAAGGCATCTTCCAGGCCACTAATGCCTTCTCCAGGCTCAGGGTCTCTCTTCATCAGCCTCTGACATATAGTGCACAGGAAGGTATAAGGGATATTTTGAGCTTTCCATCACTGCCTGCACTGATAATGCTGGGGGTGCAGTGTGGTACCAGGACAGCTCCTGGGTTTGCTGTTCCCTACTGCAGGGGAAGCATCACAGCTGAGCCCTGGAGAGGTCTCCCAGCTCTGGTGCCCACCCCAGCACCCCACACACTGGTGGCCCCAGGTTGGCAGGAGGGGACCACTACTTAACAGCCTGGGAAGTTTGGCTCTTTGTGTTTCTTTGTGATTGGTGCCCTGGTAATTAAGCACCTTATGAAGATATTCCATGTAATCATACCCTTCTAAAAATGCCTTGGATTAAAAGCTTTTCCTGGGTCTTTAGGTGATGGGCCTGCAATTACTGAAAATGAACTGCGTTTTAGCTTTCCATTGAAATTAATAACAGTGGTTCTCCAGTTGACTCTGTGAGTAGTTAATGGAACAAACTGGATGCTCGACTACAATAGGGGTTTTAAAGCTATTCGAGAGAGATTCTGTGTTTCAAATAGGAAAATAATTCACACAATGCAAAATCATTTTGTGTTCACATCTTTCTGAAATAATGACTCTGTGTAGCTTTGAGATGTAACTGTTTACCAATAATGATTTCAATGTGCTCTCCCATCCCTTGCTGCACTGGGAAGGAATGACCTGCAGAGAACTTCGGAAAAAGGAAAAAGAGTCAAGAAATTAATGGTGCAGAAAGGAGCTCCAGCCTGGTCTGAGCTGCATGAGGGGGTTTTACCATAAACCTTGAAAAATAGATTTGCATGAGTTCCTGTATGACAGAACATTGAGTATTCTGAGACTTGCCGAATTTCAGTTAATCCATCTCCAACTTGGCTCAGTTAAGCTCTGATAACTGGTAAATTCTGGAGTGCTGCTGGCAGGTTGCAACCACTCTCAGGGCAGTGCAGCCAGCCCCTCTCCTACATCTCAGTCAACCTGCCCCATAGGCAGGGGAAAATTAGCTCATACATATGCAGCTTAATGCTGGTGGCTTTCCAGGGGACATCACCAGACTGGCAGAGACTTCCTGAGCACCAGCCACAGCTTCCTCTCAGAGACTCCATGTAAAGTCAGCTGGAGTGAATGAGATATGAGGCCAGCGGCTCATCCTTGGGTTGTTAGTTTGAAAATGAAGAGCTTGACATCTTCCCTGGTCTAGGATAAATGTCCTGTTAGCCATATCCTACAGCCATACCTTTCAGATGCTGTGCTGCTTTCCCACTGCCTCCCACTCATGGAAAAGAATAAGGAGATGCTCACCTGGGCTTGAGAGTATTTGTTTACCAATTGTATGGGTTGCAATGCTGAAATGGAAAACCTATCGACTTTATCTTGAGGGTGGAAGGCTGAGCACAGAGATGCATCTTTGTGATGCAAATTTCCCCTTTGTTTAGTGTGGTTTTTCATTGTCAAACAGATAAAAGCTAACCTTGGTTAGCAACAGCAAACCTGGCATGTTGTGACAGACACTTGCAAACAGCAGATAATAAGCACTGATTCTAGCTTCAGCCAGGTGTGTCTGACTGTCACTCAGTGAGTCTTTGGAAGCTTAGAGGATCAGATATTTCAATTACGAATGTTCAGTCAAGGCAATACATTTCACAGTACAGAAGCAGTGATGGACAACAAGGTACACCTACAGGTTGAGTGGGGAAGTAATTGAGAGCAGCAACGAGGAGAAAGACTTGGGAGTGACAGTGGATGAGAAACTCACCATGAGCTGCAGTGTGTGCTAGCAGCACAGAAAGCCAATCAAATTCTGGGCTTCATCAAAAGAAGATTGGCCAGCAGGTCTAAAGAGGTGATTCTTACTCTCTACTCTGCTCTCATGAGACCCTACCTGGAATACTGCGTGTAGTTCTGATGCCCTTAATGCAAGAAGGACATGGAACTGTTGGAAAAGTCCAGAGAAGGGCCACAAAGTTGATAAGAGGACTGGAGCACTTCCCCTATGAAGACAGACTGAGGAAGTTGGGGCTGTTCAGCCTGGAGAAGAGAAGGTTGCATGGAGACCAGTATCTGAAGGCTTTACAGGGAAGCTGGAGATGGATTCTTTGTTAGGCACTGCAGTGATAGGACAAGGGGTAACGGATTCAAATTGAAAGAGGGGAAATTTAGGCTAGATATTAAGAAAAAGTTATTTCCTGTGAGGGTGGTGAGACACTGGCACAGGCTGCCCAGGGAGGTAGTGGATGCCCCAAACATGCAGTGTTCAGAGCCAGGCTGGATGAAGCCTTCAGCAACCTGGTATAGTGGGGAGGTGTCCCTGTCCATGCAGGGAGGATTAGGACTAGATGATCTCTAAGGTCCATTCCAACTCCTAAAATTCTATGATTCTATGATTTTTCTTAAAGCTCAGTATGCACAGCAACTTCCCCAAAACTTACAAATAAGACAGAGGCATCTTTAAAAAAAAATATTTAAAATTCACATACACAAACCAGGAAGAGCAAAAGAGACCTCTGGGGAGACTGCAGATAAACTTTAGCCCAAACTTGGAAAGAAGTATAAGCTTTGGAAGTCTGGAAAGATCTGTCATTTTGTAATTGCATTGCACTTTCATACCTTGAATTAAAACACAGTTTTAGCTGTGCAATCTTTGAGCTACCTAGGACCTTCACGATGGAGGAGAACTGAGCAGGATTGGTGCCTTTCCCACCAACAATCTGGAAGTGAGACGTGAGGATAGAGATGCTCTACCCAGGCACAGGTATCTGTCAGGTTGATACCTAATGTTCATACCAGGGAGCTTGGGCTCCCTTTCTTAATGGAGAAAAAATGGCAATTTTAGGTGCTGTTCATCTCATCCTAATGTAGTTGTCTAAAATAAATCAGATGACTCACACTGTGGGCATAGCTTTTTCTTTTCCCCTGTCTTGAAAGGGAGTGGGGATGAGCAGCCAATGAACTGACTTCTTGCACAGTAATGTCTAAAGGTCGGTGAGATGAATCCTACCATACACAGGAGGAGTTTTCCAAATAAGTCAGATGTAAAGCCCCTGAGGGAGCCTGCTTTGAGAGCAGTCAAGAAAATTTAAGCAACAAAGAAGATTCAATCTCCCCTCGTGGGATGCAGGCAAAGTTGTACAACACAAGCACACATGGTGAAACAAAAATGGGTTGCCCAAGAGAGTCTCAAGGCATGGAGTACTCAGAGAGGTCCATGCTGGGGGAGCCATTGCATTAAGCCACCTCCTTTGTGGTGTTCCTGGGTTGGAAATGAAGCATCTCAAACAACATCCAGTTCAAAACGTGTGGCTTGAGTGCTGTCAGGGACACATGAGCTCTTTAGGGGTAACATCAAGTATCTCAGGAATGAGCCACACCCTCCAAATGCCTGTGCCCTTGCTGGTTACTGCTGTCTGCTGCAGGGAGCTTGGCAATGATGCCAGCTGGGGTTAGGGCACCCAGCTTTGGGGTCCTCAGTTACACAGAGGGAAAATGCACATCCAGCTCATTGGCAGTTGTGGGAAGGGCCCATCTCAGCCAATTTCACCCATCTGGGGGCTGAACATCCCCTCAATTGTGCCTCTATGAGCAGCAGGGAGGCTGGGAAGGTGATGCCTCCATGTACTTAGGTGTTTGCCCAAGGAAGAGTGGGGCCAGCCCTGGATACTTTCATGCCCTCTAACCAATGAGGGGATTAGCTGAGCCCCAAACCTGGATGATGGAGCATCCCACCATCACACCATCACAACCAAGTTGCAGTGCTGTGATGTGAACTTAACGGGTAGACATTTACACCATGCATTAGCAGTGGCTGATTTTAAACACAAGTTTAAAACAATACATGGTAATTCATGGTTTCTCGGAGCCACATGTTGCCTGATACATCTAAACTGAAGAAATATCAGCTCTCACCTTGAAAATATTCAAAAGCTGGCTGGACATGGTCCTGGAGAACCGGCTTGAGCTGGCCCTGCTTGCAAGGAGGACGGACTAAATGACCTTGGGAGGACACTTCCCACCCCAAACCCTCTGTGATTCTGTGAACTCTAAAAATAATACAGAAATTAAGAATTCTAACAATGAAGCTTATCCTGAAAGGCAACTGATATTTTAAAAAATATTTTCTTCACTCAGAAGCACTTTGTGTTTGAAATTTCACCAAAACAACACACTTTCTTGGAAGCCTGCCAAGATCAACAGCTCCCCAAATGCTTTCCAGCACAAAGGGTCATTCCCCTCCCACCTGGCTGGACAGGGGGTCACCACTACCTCTGGTCAGCAGCAAGGCAGCACCAGGGCATCCTCTCCCAGCACAAAGACCCTTTCCCCTCCTGGTCTTCCCCTGCTACATGCTGGGACCGTGGCTGTGGTGCCAGGCATCCCTCTGTAGTCACTCCATAGCAGCCAGTCTCATGTCTCACTGCTTCTGCTTGGGTTTCCATACACACTATGTACACAAAGGTGAGATATGGACAGTGAAACCTCATCCTCTTCTTCCCCTTCCATGGCTCTGCACCTGAAGAGGAAGAGGATGCTGATGTTGGTTAGACACAAAGGTAAAAAGAAAGAAAAGGAGCAGAAGGTAAAATAATTCTTCCCCGATGGAAAGCTCTCCTGTTTGTTCAGATCATTACCATATCAGCAAACCCACATAAAAATACCATTAATTTTAATACTTTCCCAAGACTAATTAGGTTTAAATTGGGTAGAAAATATTGTGCAAATAACTAGCCATGCATAAAATCCTCAGTGAAGTTTAATCAGGAGTGGTAGAAAACAGGGAAAATAGTTTTTATTAATGCATTTACACCATCTTAGAATTTCCCTGAATTGTGTTTTACCTTGGCTATAAAAATGAAAACATTTAAATTTCTTTAAAATTACATTTGACTTAATTACAGCCAATCCCTAATACCAGCAAACAACCCATTTTGTCTACTTTGCAACATAAATAGCCACCAGCCTCATCATTTCATAAAGAGTTGTTTTTCTACATGATGTTCTCTATGTGCAGAATGTTAATAGCTACTATAGCTGAATATGAATAGGCTTTGTAGCTCCACTTGAAATATAGAAAAATGGCCCAGACATTAAAAAAGATAAAAGGGAAAAGGGCAGTAATGAATTTAGAGGAAAATGAACATTAATGGTACTAGCATTACCTCATGTTCCACATAACAAATTATTGGAAATCTGTCAAGCACACCAAATTATCTACTCATCTGCTGTTGTGGGGCCCTTTGGAGCCATCCAAAACCAGCAAAAGCAAGACAATTTAAGCTAATTTTACTATTTATAACAATAGAACAGACCATTAAGATAAATTAATGTCATTATCAAGTTTCTATGAAAATGACAAATACCGCTATTTCAAGCAGCTTTAGAAGCTGTTGACTATAATGAAATCTGCTGTACAGGTACTAAAAAGAAACACTCCAAGTAATTATTTTCTAGTAGCTTGTTTGTTTCCTTCACATTCATTTACTTTCACCACAATTAGTTCTGTACACAATATATGGTAACTAAACAGTCAACACTACGTAGCATTAGGACTAATTGGACAATTATGATGCAGTTTTCAGCCTTTTAGGTCCTAAAGAGAGCCAGGAGTAAACATTTTAGAGGCAACAATAGCAGCACCACATCGATTTGTGGGGTTGGAGTTTGAAGGAATACAAAGCAATGTGAGAAATAAAGCCAGGTAAAATGCTTTACACAAAACAGCCCAAATTGAGATGGTTTATTAAATGATCTAATTGCTGAGGCTCTGAACATAAGGCTGGAGGTGGCTGAAGGAAGCCAGACAGAGTAAGGATGTTGGAGCAGGCAGGCTCCTGGGTTGACTGTGGAGCTCAGGGCAAGAGCAATACCAGGGCAGCCTCTGGGCTCAGGTCAGTGCAGCCAGCTAAACAACAGCCAGTGTGACACCAGGCAGGGGTGGAAAAAAATACATGTTCTGGGAAGATTTACGTGTATTCTTCCAAAACTTCCTAGACATTGTAACTCCAGGTGTTTCACATGTACTGTCCCATTCCTTCCAGACTTTCAGCACCACTGTGTTAGACAACGAATTATGCAAAAAGAATATATTTTCTGACTGCCAGTCTTGACACTTTGCTTTAGATGATTAAAAAAAAAGAAGCTCATGGTGCCTCCTTTTCTCTAGCACTCACAATTTTCTAGACAAGCCAGGAAGAATACACAGGTACTGCAAACACAGTACGGATGCAGCTCCATATGTGGATGAATTCCAGTCAAAGCATCAATGTTCAGCTGCATTAACCAAGCACTATGGAGGTAGCCATGGAAAGCTAGGTGGAGATGTCACACTTTTCCTGGCCAGCCTGGGGCCTTTTTCCCCCCTACAGCTCACTCATACAGAGGGCAAGAGGAGGATGAGGGAGCCTAGCATCCCTCTTTGAACTCCTTTTTACTTTCCACATTTCTGTAGCTGCCAAGCTTTTATCCACTCTGTGTGTGCCATTTCATGCCAACAACATAATGAAATAATTTGCATATTTGCACATAATTTCCAGGGAAAACTGTAAATCCCCTATATGGCTGGGGTATGGGGACAGTGTGAGATGCAGAGAGAGCTCATTGATGTGAAGCCAGAGGAACAGCAAAGCAAAGCTCTGTCAGTATCCCTGCTTGAGGCCACACAAGATTGGTCAGGATACTCCTCCTTGCTTCAACCACAGCAAGGGATTGACCTGGGGCCTCCCTGAATCGTTGTGGTGGAAGCCACAATCCTCGTGCTCAGCTCCCTGCTGCAAGAGTAATGCTCCACAGGGCAGACCGTGCATGGGACCAGCCGTGTTGGTGAACTCCCAAGAGCCTGAGGACAGGGTTCCCTGCTCCCAGGGCAGGACAAGGTCATCTCCAGCCCAGGAACAGGGGAGGAAGGCACCAAACCCTGCTGCTGGCAAAAAGATCCCTCCTTTCTCCTCTCCCTCCTGGCCATTCCCTGTCCTGCATCCGGCAACACCACCAAAACACAGCGATGCCTTAGTTTGGGTGCTTATCAGTTCTGTGCTAAGGATAATGAAAGACAATTAGTCTCTAAAAGCATTATCACAACAATCATTGCATTTATGACATTTTATTAGTACTATCAGTCAAGGATTTTATGAAGCAGAGGTTTTCTTTTTCCTTAATTAGACGTTTATGAGCGAATATAAAATCTGACAATCCATTTAGGAATTTATTACAGAATAAAGAGGACTCCAGCTGAAATCCAGCTTTGGTTTATATGACTGGATTTGTACTGAATTTAACAGGAGCTGCATCTATCTGCATCAGTGCAAATTCGACTCAATGTCCCTGTGGACTATGTATCCACAAATTTAGGGAAGGCTGAACCATCCAACCTGCCTACAGCTGCTTCTGAAGGCTGGAGATGCTTAAGTTGTGTGGACATGCAAGAGCAAAGGTCCTGTGAGCTCCTGCATCAGGATATTTTTAAATGCTTTTTTTCACAGTAACCAGTCAAATGAATAACGTACAAAAGCTGATGCACAGGAAGTTCCACCTGAATACGAGGAAGAACTTTGCTGTGTGAGTCACTGAGCACTGAACAGATTGCCCAGAGAGGCTGTGGATTCTCCCTCACTGGAGGTATTCAAGAACCATCTGGATGCAATCCTGAGCCATGTGCTCTAGGGTGTCCCTGTGTGAGTAGGGAGGTTGGACCAGATGACCCATTATGGTTCCTTCCAACTTAACTGATCCTGTGAATACTTTAAAAAGCCTAAAAACTGCCTAAAGCTCCTCAGCAGCAGCTGGAGCCCAGCAGTCAGCAAGGAGCAGGGGCTTGGCGTGCTCAGTCACTCAGATGGATGCCTGACCCCTTGGGACCTTCCCTTTGGTTTCTGTCTTGTTACTATATTTGGCCCTTGTCCTGCATTTTTCATTACCTGGAGAGATACTTGCATTTCCCCACCTCAAAAAAGATGCTGAAAGCAATTAAAATTTAGCACCTGAAAGGGGTGATGAGCTGACTGCTGGCCCCTCAGCCAGCAGCTCTCAGCAGCACCAGGCACTCAGTAAGGGTGTGCAGGATGGGGTGGCTTCACCAGGAGTCAGTAGGGTCTGGCAGTATCCTTAGTGACCAGGAGAGCAGTACCTTTCCACATGGCCCGGGAATGGGTGGAAGGCACAGGACAGTTTGCCATAAGCTGGACTTCTCAGTATACCAAGTGTTACAAAGAAAAGGATTTGGAATCTCACAGCCAGATGCAGAGCAGTAGGCAAGAAAGCAGGACAGCAGGACTGTGTTCAAGGAGGGATGAGGAATTCTGAGGATAACCAGGAAAATATGTCCCTTGTGTACCTAAAGTGCTGTTGTGGTCCCTGCATATCCAAACAGGGCTGAAAACTGTATTTTAACCGTGCACATTGATGACCCTAACACTATATCCACTTCTGGCTTCTGCAATTTTGGAAGCTGTTCAATATTTAAGAAGGTACAAAAAAACCCTTAAACATTTCCAGACTTGGAGAAAACACTGCTGTGAAAAACCTGAAGAGCTTAAAAAGGATAGTAAAAGCTGACCTTGCTACAATTTGTATGAACTTTTGTTCAGAAAGAAAACAGTGGTTGCAAAGGTACTGTGTGATACAGAGGAAAAAGTCATAGCAAAAAGTGAGGAATGAAGCTGCAGCCACACAGATTCTGCCTGGAAGTGGAGCACAGACCTCCACCAGCCAGGGTGCTTAACCATTAACTCACAGTGCCAAAGGCAATAGTTCTTGCCAGCTTAAGGCCGGATGCCTGTATTCCCACACAAGTAATTTGGCTCCAGACAGAGGTTAGCAAATGAAATGTAATAGCCTGTGATAGACAGGCAGTCTGTACAGGCAATTTGAGATTATGTTCTGCCCTTAAATACTGCGAATTTATGAGAAGGATCTGCAGGCTGAGGAGCTAGGTCAGTGAGGAGCTCACCTGGGCACACACTGAAGATAAACACCAAAAAGGACTGTGATGGAGAAAATGCTTAAATACCATAACTGTGGCACACTTGCTGATTTTTCCAGAGTTCTAGCTCTGTAAATAAAATACACTCTGGGAAATTTCTGAGAAAGCAGTATTTTTTTTTTGTGTGGTCCTCTGCATGCACAGGAGTGGCAGGAAGGGAACTATTTATAACAGGGGCCAGTTACATCCTTAAATACCATCTCTCTGCGTTCCACTACAATCAGATGAAACCCCACTGATATCCATACTTGTCTTTGTCTCTGATAAAGACAGCTGGAGGTCAGCTCCAGCTTTGGCAGCCACAGACCCTGCGCCTGCCCTTGGTGCAGAACAGCAGACCCAGCCAGAAAGCGTCAGATGCTCGACAGGCGACCAGCCCCACGTCTAGCACCTCAGCTGTGCTGACAGGCGCCTGACTTCTACTCTTTCCTCAATGCATGCTGTTTAGCTTTTTCTTTATGTAATAAAAATTAATAAAGGAAAGGAATATGTTTTTTAGATCCTTCATCCTGCCTTTTGCCAAAACTGCATTCCCCTGTGTATCTATGTTAAGAGATGCAGACAGATGACAGAAGAGCTGCAGACAGGCTGGTGAGGCTGCAGAGAAAGACAGGACAGAGCCCTTCCCCATTTCTTCATGCTTTAGCATGAGATGCAGGGCAGCAGCATTGCCATGGCTGAAAGGAATATGTTTTTTAGATCCTTCATCCTGCCTTTTGCCAAAACTGCATTCCCCTGTGTATCTATGTTAAGAGATGCAGACAGATGACAGAAGAGCTGCAGACAGGCTGGTGAGGCTGCAGAGAAAGACAGGACAGAGCCCTTCCCCATTTCTTCATGCTTTAGCATGAGATGCAGGGCAGCAGCATTGCCATGGCTGGCTCTTCCCTCCTGCCCCTGTCTTTGCTTGTGCAAGACCTAGAAAGCTCCAGTTCACCTGGTGGGTCCCTCTGCCATGGCATGCGGCACAGAAAGTTATCAGCAGGTTTCCTGTCCATCAAGCCAATGCTTTGCATCAGATCGTAGCCTGAATAACCCAGAAAACCATATGGTCTGTGATTTACATTGTACGAGTTTGGGTTTAAGCTCCCCCTCTACACCCCAGAAGCATAACCTGGGTAGTGATAATGAAATTTCCTCCTCCCACTCCCGTGAGTATTTTTCCTTTCCCCCTGCTTACAGCAAGGGCATGAAGCCCTGATGTAAGCATGCTAAGTCAAGGCAATGAGTCAGTGTTCACAGTCCACAAGACACTTGGCACAAGCCACTCTGAGGTGTGGGCTAGCATGGGAATTTAAGCAGCAGCAAACTAAAATCCAAAGCCATCAATGTGCAGCTTACTGAAAACGGAAGTTTGTGAGCACAGAGATAATATATTAGTGTAGTAGCAAACCAAACAGCACCAAACTGATCCTGTTACATAGCTGCTGTCAGGTGAATTTCATCAGATCTCTCCATTTTAAGAAACAGATTTTCAAGGACTTTTCCACTCAAAGAGTGCAGGCAGCAGGAACCTGGTGCAGAGCTGACAACCAGCTCACTGCAGTGCTCAGCAACCTGCAGACATGATACTAATAGCTGCTTATTATACCTTACTCCAGGCTGGATGCAGACACTCAACCTCTTTCCCAGAAACATGATCTGCAGTACAGGGTGTGCCAGGCTGTACTAAAGGAAAAGCTGTAGCCTCCTTAATTCTCTCTAAGCATCTTTCCTTCCCCAAGGAGAAATCCACCACCATTCCCTTCTGAAGATGGGCAAAAGTGTGTTCCCTTCCATAGCAGCAACTAAAAATTACACCTAGATAATGCAGTTGCCCCCCAGATGCTGGTGGATTACCTGACAGTAATTACTGATCCTGCACTGATGGAGCTTTTTAATCCCAGCAATTCTTCCTGCTGTCTCCAGAGAAGCATCCTGAGAAGGCTGCAGAGGGGAGTGTGGAGGATACAGCCCACATTTGCTGCCCCTGTGAGTAGGTGACCTTGGAGAAGCTTTGCCATGGCGTATCTTCCATTCCCAATGGATGACAGTGGGTTGCCTTTTCCTTTACACCCCGTGCACAAAGGCAGCTCTCGGCTGCCTACACCTCCCTCTGGTGCCCTGTTACCATGAGGAGTTTCTGTGCCTTTGGTGGCTAAGGATGCCCCAGCACTTCACTCACATTAGATGCCACTGGGGCTCTGCTGCTCTCAGGGCTGGAGATGTTAAAAGAAGGACCCTGCTTTGTCCACTTGAGTGTTCTTGGCCTGCAGGGGATCTGGGGGACAACACACTCAAGCTGTGTGATTTACAGCCAGCTTAGAACAAACTGCTTTCAGCTGAAAAATTATTTGGCCCAAGAGAGTCTCAGGGCAGTGCTTGGTGATGTGGGGATGGTATGACTTACTTCAGCAAGGTAACCCCAACCTGCCTGCTTCAGGAGTGCAGGAGGGACCTGCTGGTCCCTACTCCTGCAGAGCCCCAGTGGCACGCACACAGGGTACAATCACCTTACCAAGACAGAGGGTTCAGACACATTCACAGGCTGTTAACTTCCCCAGCTTATCTGCCATGTGTGCCTGAGCTCATGAAAAGGTCTTGGGCATTGACTTATTTTGGCCACATCGAGGAGATGAAAGGTGCACACACAGAGAAAGCTGACATGAAAACCTGCTAAACCACGTTGTCTAGTGTCTCATATCCTTGAAATGTCTTTTAGCTGGAGACCAGAGGGAAAGGTGTTAACATGAATACATCAATGTGCCACTGTAGTATTTAAACTAAGCACTTTATAAGACAACAGCCATGGAGTCTATATGAGGGACACAGCTACAGGTGCATGAAGACCCTCAGCTATCAGGAGCAGCCACTGATGCTCTGTCTGTGTGTTTGGGCTCCAGAGTAGTGATGGGGGCACACTGACAGCCTGAAAGTCCAAACATTCCCAATACCAAACAATCAGGACCTCAGGCTACATCAGTTTGACAGTGCATCTATCCCAAGCCATGGAGTCTATATGAGGGACACAGCTACAGGTGCATGAAGACCCTCAGCTATCAGGAGCAGCCACTGATGCTCTGTCTGTGTGTTTGGGCTCCAGAGTAGTGATGGGGGCACACTGACAGCCTGAAAGTCCAAACATTCCCAATACCAAACAATCAGGACCTCAGGCTACATCAGTTTGACAGTGCATCTATCCCAGCAAA
>NW_008672335.1:0-21716 GCF_000695815.1 Acanthisitta chloris | reverse complement strand
TACCCACGCACGGGCGTTATCAGAATGCTGGTGGGACAGCACTGCGTGGGGGAGCCTGGTGTCTGCATGTGAGACACGTGGCAGGACCTTCAGGACATGGAAAACACAGAGGCTGATTCATGGGCTGTACACGTTTCCAATATATTTGCATTGTGTGCATGTTTACACTGCCACTAATAAGACAGTCAATCCATATTTCCTCCCAAATCCATCTTCAGGATTTGCTTCTCCTTCTAGTTTGCCCACCAATTGTGCCCACACAGTCATTTGTGCAACACAGGGTAACCAGAACCACTGTACGTCTTTGGCTGACAAATAACACACCTTTATTGCAAAGTCATTTTTCAGCTGTTTGGCTCAGCAGTCATGAAACTGCTTGTGCCAGTACAGCACAGGTGGTAGCATGGTGGGTTGGAATGAAAGGGCAAGGAAAGGAGATGAAAGCAGTGGCTGATGGAGGATTGTCTCCATATGAGGCTGCAGCTTTGTGGTGAGCAGCAGTGCATCTCTGCCCCCTCACTCCTGCAGCACATTCCTTTGCCTACCTGGTACTGTGTTACATCATAGCTCTGGAGCAATCACTTTGCAGCCACATTGTGAACTGAGTCAGGGCTTTTGGTCTCTAAAAAAAAAACCACTGCAAAAGATTTATTTTTAAACCAGATCAGTTTTTCAGTCACGATTCCCAGCACAGACATAAGTTCCCACACAATTCAATGGGTGGTATGACATAGCATGGACTGGAACAAGAGAAACACAATTTACAGCAGCTGCTGAGACTTTTATAGAGTAACACCATTGAGCACTGTAAGTCAGGACCAAAGTGGGATGTGTGGGTCCACAAAAGACTTCGCAACAATAATCACAACATTTTTCAAGCTCCCCCTCCGCCCCCCTTTGAGCTTAGCTAGTGCAATCTGCTGAATGGCTAATGATGTAAGGCTCCTTAAAGGAGTCTGGGTTTCTTTTAAGATTGGTATAATAAAGACAAAGGAAGTATGCAGCGTACATTGTCACACTTTGTGATGAAGACTGAAGAGATAAACATGGAATATTACTTGTTTTGTGATATTGTGGTCCATTAACTTTATATCCAAAATTAAGCCACATAAATAAATAATAAACCAAGCGCTGCAGATGAAATTCTGGAAATGATCACCTTAGTTATTTGAGGAACATAAGGAATACTTATATAGATACTTTTAACCCCTGATACTACAGGTCTTTGAAGCCTGAGCAAAGTTTTGAGGTCAGGGGAAAGTGGTAGATCTCCAAGGGGAGTAAGATGGGAGCAAACACAATGTACAGCTGGTATTGAGTTTATGTGGCTAGGTTCTGGTAGTGGGAGGGCTACAAGGGTGGCTTCTCTGAGAAGGTGCTAGAAGTTTCTCCCATGTCTGACAGAGCCAATGCCAGATGGCTCCAAGATGGAGCTCCTGCGGGTCAAAGCTGAGCCAATCAGTGATGGCTGTAACATCTCTGTGATAACACATTTAAGAAGGAAAAAAGTTAATGTACAGAAGTAATTGCAGCCCGAGAAGAGCGGAGTGAGAATATGTGAGAGGAACAGCTCTGCAGACACCAAGGTCAGAAAGGGAGAGGGAGGAGATGCTCCAGGCTCTGGCATAGAGATTCCTGTGTAGCCCATGGTGAGCAAGGCTGTCCTCCTGCAGCCCATGGAGGTCCACAGGGGAGCACATATCCACCTGCTGCCCATGGAGATCCCATGCTGAACAGGTGGATGCCCAAAGGAGACTGTGACCCCTTGGAAAGCACATGCTTATGCAGGTTCCTGGCAGGACCTATAGTGGAGAGAGGAGCCTATGCTGGAGCAGGTTTGCTGGCAGGACTTGTGGAACCCATGGGGACCCATGCTGTAGCAGCCTGTTCCTGAAGGACTGGGCCCTGTGGAAGGGATCCATGCTGCAGCAGTTTGTGAAGAAGTGTAGCCTGGGGAGAGCTTGTACCATACTGTAGCAGTTCATGGAGGACTGTCTCAGATGGGGGGACCCCACATTGAAGTTAGGGAAGGACTCCTCACCCTGAGGAGGAAGGATCAGCAGAAACAACATGTGATGAACTGACCATAACATCCATTCCCTGTCTTTCTGTACTGCTGGGGGAAAGGAGGTAGAGAATTTGGAATAAAGTTAAGTTCAGGAAGGAGGGACGGTTGGGGTGAAGGTGTTTTGATGATTTGTTTTACTTCTCATTATCCTACTCTGATTTTGATTGGTAATAAATCCAACTAATTTCCCTAAGCTGAGTCTGTTTTGCCCATGATGGTAACAGATGAGTGATCTCTCCCTGCCCTTCTCTCCACTCATGAGCCTTTCATTATATTTTCTCTTCCCTTCCCAGCTGAGAAGGGTGGTGGCTGAACAGCTTTGGTGGGCACCTGGTGCCTAGCCAGTGTCACACCATGACACAGCTGCTTGAGTTTGGCTCAGGGTCTCATGCTGAGCCCAGGGGAGTTATTGCCAAGGTGGGTGCACAGAGGGCAGTAAGAGAATCAGAGAAGAGCTGATGCTTTTTCCTCAGTGAGCCTATCTGCTCACACTGCTGTGCCCTTTCAGCTGAGAAATAAATCACTTTCTCCATTATGAGGTGTACCAGGGTGATGCACTGCACCCCAGAACCCCAGTTTCACCTGGGGAGCTCACTATGCTCTTCAGACAGAGCAATTAGCAGTTAGCACATCACCTGTGCCACTGGCCTGAAGGTCACAAGCAAGCCAGGATTAAATCACGAAATGGCAGCTTGAATTGAACAGTCATTCACTTTTTTACAGCCTGTTAATAGCAAACCATCTCTAATTGCAATAATTTGTGATAATAAATGACAATTAATATCAGATTTGTCTGGGAGAAAGATAATTTGCTGTCTAAAATGAGGGACATGAAATGATTTCATATGCAGGTGCTGCTGGAAGACATGATTTGGGTTGCACATGGGGACCATCACAGAAGGTTAGACCAGCACTATCTTTGGCCAGGACAGTTACAGCAGAACTTGACAAATAAAATATTCAGAGTTCCAACTGCTGTGGATGGTGGCTTGGGACTTTGTACTGTCTGAAAGCACAGTTTAAATCATGGATCAGGATTCTTAGGGCCTTGTCCAGCCGGGATCTGAACCTCTGTAAGGACTGAGATTCCTTGGCTGCCTGGGAGAACATTCTGCTTCCATGGAGCATCTTCTCATCCGAAGATATTTCGTTTACCACTTGCTTGCATCTTGCCTCCAGGTACAATGAGGTCATTAGGAGATTTGTTCCACTCACCTTCGTAAATACTTTTTTCTCCATGTACAAGGAACTTTGTGCTGTTACATTTTTTTCTTCTTTTATTCCATAAAAGCTCCCACTCAGGTTCCTCATGAAGACTATTACAGAAATGGAACTGTCATGAAAGATCCTCTTGTGAGGATTAATAACTAATATAAAGTGGTTAAAAAATGTGAAACAAAAGGTGAAAAAGATGAGACAGTTTTTCACAATGAAGGTGATAACCACTGGGAAGCTGTGCTGGCCAAAATTTTCATAAGTGAAATTTTCATAAGGACAAGGGGTGAATAGTGAGGTGACAAAGTTTGCTGATGTTGTAAAATTGTCAGGGAGTAACATTGACAACTGGGCATGAAGAGCTGCAGATGGATTTTATGCTGTGCAGTGACTTGGAGAATAAAACAGAAGATGAAATCCAACACTGATAAATGCTAAGCAATGTGTATGGGGGAAAACAATCCTAAATATGTGTGCTCACTGATGGGTTCTAAATTAGGCATTATCACCAGAGAAGAGATCTTTGAATAGCCCTCTGAAATACCAGCTCATTACTCAGTGGTGGTCACGAAGGTAAATATGATGTCAGGAGTTATTAGGAAACAAACAGAGAGCAAAATAGAAAATACCATTATGCTTTAGTATGGATGTACTCAGACCTTGAATACTGTATCAGTTCTGGTCTCACTCCCTTAAAAGCATGTGCTAGAACTGACAAATGATGAGATATGGATACTAAAGGTATGGAATTACTTTTATGTGCAGTGACCACAAATATGAGGACACTGAAGTTTACAGAAAGAATGAAGACTAATATGTTAAATTATTAATAACATTGAGAAAACAAAAGAGAATAGCTATTTGCTGTTTCTCAATGAACAGGTTTTAAAGGGAACAGAAAAGTATTTAAATTTGGCAATTCTCACAAGATACGAGATACATAAAGGCACAGATGAGTTGTAAAAGGGATAAGATACAAATGGCTTAAGAAAAAAACTCAAATTCTATTAAAAAATATGGAAATGAAATTTCTAGCTTGAGAAAATGGAAATATGTATCTCCACAAACAGGAATGGATATATAAGTATAAACAAGTACATGAATGCAAACAGACACAACTGTTCCTAAGCCAGAAGGTTACCCCAAGGAAGAAACGCTAGTTACTCTGCCTGTACATCCCTCTGTAAGAATCCACCAGTGGCCACTGTCGGGGCCAGTCTCTTCCAAGACCCATTCCCATGTCCCTCCCCTTCCTTTCAGGACCCCTGTCACAGATGTTGAGCACTGTTCTCTGCCCTCAGGTGTCTCACTGGAGTTGATTCTTCACATACTACTGGTACCTGGCACTAGGACACTGGCAGCTGGCTCGAGCATTCAGAAAGAGAAGGTGCATTTGTATGCAATCATCTCTGTTCACAGCACAGCATCTGTGCCTAAATGAGAAATGCATAGTTTAAAAAAAGAGTAATCCACAGTTTATTGATTTGCTGATTACTCTGCCAGAAGGAAACTAAATTGCAAAATCCTGAAATCTGCTGGGATCTGACAGGTAAGAACATTGTTTTTCTGTCCTCGTATTAAGATTTGGAATGTTGTAGGGCAAAATTAAATTAATAAATACCATGTTTACAGAGGAGCTTGAAACTTAAGAGCTAGCAAACATCAGCAGGGACAAAGTCTCCTTGGATCTGCAAGGGCAGGATTAGTGCTTGCAATCAAATATTTTAGTGTATGTCACAGTCCTCAGCTTCTGTTATAACCAAAGCAAGGGTCCTGTGGCTCTTTTCCTTTAATGACACAAAATAAACCTTGTGACTGGGAGGTACAAGCTGGCAGGTAAAACACATGAGACTGCTCTAATGACACATTCATTCCTTTCTCATTACTCAATGGACAGGTCTGGAAAAGGTGAGCATATAAAATGACACCATATTTTCATACTGTTGAGAAATGCATAATGCATTGGAAGCAAATATAAGCATAATTTCTCTTCTAATCAGTATCTGTGGTGGTTTAACCCTGACTGGATGCCAGGTGCCCACCAAAGCCATTCTGTCACCACCCTTCTCAGCTGGGCAGGGGAGAGAAAACATAACTAAAGGCTCACAAGGTAGAGATAAGGACAGGGATAGATCACTCACCAGTTACTGTCATGCGCAAAACAAGCTCAACTTGTGGCAGGGGAATTAATTTATTACCCATCAAGTCAGAGTAGGATAATGAGAAATAAACACAAAACACCTTCCCCCCACTCCTCCCTGGTCCGTGGGCTTAACCTTACTCCTGATATTCTCTATCTCCTCTCCCAAAGCAGTGCAGGGGGACAGAAATGGGGGCTGTGGTCAGTTCATGTTGTTTCTGCTCCTGCTTCCTCCTCAGGGGGAAGACTCTTCACACTCTTCCTCTGCTTCAGCCTCCCATGGGAGACAGTCCTTCTTCAGTGTGAGTTCTTCCCATGGACTGTGGTTCTTTGCAAACTCTTCCAGTGTGGATGCCTTCCACAGGGCTCAGTCCTTCAGGAACAGGCTGCTGCAGCATGGGTCCCTCACAGGCTCAAACAAGTCCTGCCAGCAAACCTGCTCCAGCATAGGCGCCTCTCTCCACAGGGCCACAGGTCCTGCCAGGAGCCTGCTCCAGCATGTGCTTCCCACGGGGTCACAGCCTCCTTTGGGCATCCACCTG
The DNA here is from genome assembly GCF_000695815.1 of Acanthisitta chloris. Taxonomy (NCBI): domain Eukaryota; kingdom Metazoa; phylum Chordata; class Aves; order Passeriformes; family Acanthisittidae; genus Acanthisitta; species Acanthisitta chloris. The sequence goes on along the minus strand of NW_008672335.1, from coordinate 15,751 downwards.
CTCCAGCATGGGATCCAGGTGGATATGTGCTTCCTCACGGGCCCCCATGGGCTGCAGGGGGACAGCCTTGCTCACCATGGGCTGCACCATGGGCTGCTCTGCTCTAGAGCTTGGAGTACCTCCTTCCTCTCCTTCTTCACTACCTTGGCGTCTGCAGGGCTGTTCCACTCCAATACTCTAACTCCTCTCCTCCCTGAATGCCATGTTCTTCTGCACAATAGCTTGTCTCCATCTGTTACCACTGTTGGGTTCTGTTTAGGCTAGTAGCAGGTCTGTCCTGCAGCCAGCTGGCATTGGTTCTGTTGGACACAGGGGAAACTTCTAGCAGCTTCTCATAGACCAGTCCTGTAGCCCCTCACTACCAAAACCTTGCCATGCAAACCCAACACAGTATCATGAAGCATATTAGAAATTAACCACTTTCCCTAGACACTTACTGTATTAAGTAGCTCTAGGCTGAGCCCTTGTCAGGGTGGACCATGCCATCTGCATTTAGAAAATTGCCTATACATTTAGTAAAGTGAAATTCACCCATTAATTGATCCTGTCAGCATTTTCCCTGGAAACTGTCATTAGCACATTGAGCTAATTACTACAACTAACAGCACTAGGGGGTGTGTGTATGTGCAGGGTGGGGAGGAGGGAAGGTTATTCTAACCAAGTAATGGAAAGGACTCCTCATTCTTACATTTACATAAAAATCAAAAGTCAGATTAACTTTGGAGTGAGATAAACCTGCCACTTTATTTTCCTTCCATATTAGAAACTTTGCTGCAAGTGGAAAAATATATTCAAAACATAACAGAAATCTTCAGAAGCCAATAAACCAGAAGGAATAAGTTATTCTTCTAGTTACCCATTCCTACATAACTCTGTGATGTCAAGTGTGTTTTGATCTAGGAAAAGGAAACTGAATTCGTGCATCAATACCATTCAGTTCCTTTTCTACAGCTCTTCTTATTCAGGGTATTTTTCTACTTGCTTGTGTGAGAGCAGCACTTGGAGACCTTGACTGGACAGCAGGACTCAACTGCACCATAGAGATCTTGACCAGCCCAATTTCGTCAGCAAGGTGAGCCAGGGGTGAACATGGAAAGCTCTTGGCATGACAGAACCAACCAACTACATTAACCTGAACCTTTTTCACTGAGGTTTATGTTAAAAGATTTTCCTCTTGTGTCCCACAGGTTGGGAGTCACTCTGCAGTCAGGGAACTATGGCTCAGTTGATGGACAGTCTTTTTTATGCCATGGCAGCCGTATCCCTGTGATGAATGTCACTGTGTGAACATCAAGAGAAAACTCCTTGGGGAGCCTGCTGGCTAACCTGACAAGGTAATGGGTGGGAGGGGAAATGGCAGTATAGAGAAATGAAATTACTTTAAACTGTCTTGGGGTAGAGGGAGACAAGTACTAAATCCAGGAATCTTAACTCCTCATGGAGTCACTGTCCTGGTTTTGACTAGGAGAGAATACATTTTCTTCTTAGGAGCTGGTACAGTGCTGTGCTTTGCATTAAGCTTGAGCATAATGTTGATACCACACTCACAAGATCTGCACAAGAAGTCAGGAGAGATCATGGCCAGGACAGCTGACCCAAACGGACCAAAGGGATAGTCCATACTATAGAACATCATGCATGGTATATAAACTGGGGAGGTTTATATACTGGGGAGTTTATAAACTGGGGAGTTTTATATCCCTGGCTGGGACAGGGGCTGATCACAGCTCAGGGACAGGCTGGACATCAGGCAGTGGATGGTGAGCAATTGTACTGTGCATCACTTGTGTTTCTTGGGTTTTATCTCTCTCTCTCCCTCTCGATTTTATTAGAATTATTATTAGAATTAGTATTATCATTATGTTTTACTTTCTTTCAATTACTAAGCTGTTCTTCTCTCAACCCACAAGTTCTATTTTCTTTTCTTTCCTGATTCTCCTCCCCATCCCACTTTGGAGATTCACCGCATGTTGCACATTGATGCAAATCAAAAAAAGGATTATTTTAACAACTCATCTCCTTCATCACACACTTGTAGTGTAAGTGCCAATATGTCTGTAACTGTCAGTATTGCCCACATCTTCTCAACGTGGGCAGCCCTCCACCTGCAAAATAGGAGCAGTCAGGGAAGGGAATGGCAACAGCCAGATCATTCACAGCAAAATACAGCTGGCAGACAAGCAGATTATCCAGCTGACAACCCCAGGACATGCATGCTGTGAACACCAAAGCAGCACCCACATGTGTGGGTTTTCCAGAGTCACATAGCAAACAGGATGGGATCTGAAGGTGACGTGATGAAAGTGAATATTGGGAATGCCTTAGAGACACAACTGACAGTTAGGTCAAGCTCCACAGGCCTTCACCCTCAAGAGTGAGGAATCAACTTCTGTTCATACTACTCCATGTATTACACAAGTATCAAAATCGTGGATCCTCTCTTCTCAAGGTACTGCACTGCACAGCACATGTTTGTAAGTGAGAGACTATATAAGGTCACTGTAAAAAACATTTCACCCCAATTAAACATCATTTGCTTTTACTAATTTCACTGTAGTACAATCCTGGTGACTATAATTATCCAAAGGGCTAAGCAAAGATATGTGCAGTACATAGCAATAAGCCCATCAGCAGTCCCAGTTCTTCAGCACTCTCCTGCATACATAGCTTTTCTCAAGCCTTTTATCCCTTCAAAGTCAGTAGGACAGTCCCTATGCGTAAAGAGGTTCTTACACACAGAATCAGACCTTAAGTAATGCTTTTTATACCCAAAAGCATTTTCTGTGTAATGAAGAATAGCAAAAAGTGTTTCTTTTACAATAAGACAAAAATACTTTTAATGAAATCATGTCTCTGACCTCAAATAGTGAACTGGCTTACTTCATCTTGCTAGGACTTTCACTCAGCAGTTTTCTGATATCCTTCCTTGCCTTCTAAGACTGGCAGATTTCAGCTGTATTCCTCTAGCAACAAATGAAATCTCCTGCAGCTAAAATACTTGTATAAATAAGGATGCTAATGTACTCCTTTCAACTGATTAATATCAAGTTGTAGAGACACTGAGTTCAGTTTGTACTTGTATTATAATCTCTATTAACTTCTGCCCCCAATCTCTATGTAAAGATACTCTAGCAGAGAAGTAACATGAAATAAGCACAAGGTGCAAAACAGTTCTGGTGTTGAAAAATGAAAAGAAGAAAAATTTAAGGAAGAACTTCATCTGTGTCATTCATGCCAGATGGCTGCTTATTTAAGTAATCAAGTTAAGCAAGATGTATTTAGGACTATCTTGTTTAATTTGATTATTTAAATGAATAAACTGCCTGTAAGGCAGTGGGGTTTTGCACATATAATCAGGTCACATTCAACCCTTGTTCATATTTGCTGATTTTGAGATGGTTAGTTCATCATTTCTCTATGTAGCTAAACTGTTTTGCTTACATGAGGAATGTTTTGGATCAGATGAGAATTACTCTGATGCACCAACAGATATTATGTTAATGCCTAGCAGATTAATGCTCCAGCAAATTTGCATATAATGAACACAGTTCACAACCCTTTGCTGAAGTGTACATCCCTATGTGCCTGCCCCAGATAATGGGCCCTTTTCCTATCAACAGGGAACCGAGAAGGGAGGAGAAGCAGGTTCTTTAATTCCTCTTTTATGCATTCAACAAAACTACCACTGCAGAGGTATCGAGTAGTTACTGCTACAGGAGTGATTATGCAAAGGGCATTATGCAATTCCAGCAACTGAACTAACACCAGCCTAAGACTCTACATTTGTTCAGTCTATAGCAGATATTTCTAACCCATAGAGACTTCAACAAAGATAAGTGCTTATATGGTCAATAAACAGTGCTGTTCTGCCCTTTTTCCTGGAAAACTTGGTGAGTGATTATTTAGGGTTTGTCCAAAGATTTTCCACTGAAACTGTTTTTATGGAAAACTTCAAGTTAAAACTCAGCTTGATTTTTTTTTTTTTTTTTTTTACTAAAAGGATGTCTCTTGTCTATGGAACATTCTGCCTCTTCTGTCCCAGTGAGCTGTGTTCCAAACAAGGCACATTTCCAAGGGCACATGCCATTCTGAACACTCAGAAGAACACAAAGTGGGGATCCTTTGGGCTGAGTGGGTTGATCCACCATAGGGTGGTCAGACACCAGTACAAGTTTCCTAGGGAGAGGTCAATGCCCCAAGCCTGTCAATGTTTAAGAGGCATTTGGAAGATGTCCCCAACAATATGCCTTAAACTTTGGTCAGGCAGTTGGACTAGATAATCACTGTAGTCCCTTCCAACTGAAATAACTCTATTCTACTCTACTCTATTCTACTCAGGGCTCAGCTTAACTACTGATGCACAAGTTACTAAAACTAGTAATTGGTGTACTTTGTTAAATCTAGTCCAGCTAGAAAACCCAGCCTGGAGATGGCAATGAAGGTATAAAGCACCTCACCATTTTCATATCAGAGCTTTCAGGTCCATTCTTTGACAATACCTGTTTGAAAGGAAAAGACTGGTATCTTTGTTCACAGTGCAAAAATATACTGATTACCAATCAAAAGCAAATAATTGAATTTCAGTGAATATATCCAAATTCAGAAATTTTGCATGCTTTTTCTGCTTGTCCTGTAGACAGTCTGTGAACAGCTGGGGAAGATTGCATGGGAACGTGGGAAACTATGTTCACATATCTAGCCTGGAGCAATGTGAGATGATAAATTTTGATATGAAGCTGATAGAGTGAAAACTCGAACCCACCCCCTGCTCCTCTTGAGCAAAGCCTTTGGCTTCAATGAAATGCTACATTTTTCACAACATTTAATTTTATTGGAAACAATCTAAAGCATCTATACTTAATACTATTAAAGTAAAAGAAAGAAACAGGGGGATAGCCTCTGTATATTTACTCAGACAATTGTTACAGTTACTCTATCTAAATCACTTTGCCTGGCTCATGACTGGGGGGTTTTTTTTGGACATAATTAGAAGAAACTGTTTACCTTTTAGGGCATCAGTTAATTAAATTTCAAACTCACAAATTACAGTTGTTTTTCATTATCCACATATGGAACAGTAAAAGCAAAGCAAATGCTACTGTTATAACACTACATTCCTCTCCAAAGTTTACAAAAGCAGGGTGAGCTAATGGAAAAAAGAACCACTAAATAAAGCACCAACTGGTTTGGTTTCTAGACTTGCTTTTAATTTTTTCCCTTTTTTGGCCATTTCAGAAAAGATACTGTGATTTCTCCCACTTTATTTTTACCCAGACATGAAATAGCTAACAATGACTCTTATCTTTTTCAGAGGCATGCTGAAACATGTTGGTTCAGATTAATGAGATTGAGTGTTATAAAAATAATTCCAGCTCTTTTGCTCTACTTGGTTTCTAGACTTGCTTTTAATTTTTTCCCTTTTTTGGCCATTTCAGAAAAGATACTGTGATTTCTCCCACTTTATTTTTACCCAGACATGAAATAGCTAACAATGACTCTTATCTTTTTCAGAGGCATGCTGAAACATGTTGGTTCAGATTAATGAGATTGAGTGTTATAAAAATAATTCCAGCTCTTTTGCTCTACTTCCTGGTAACTTCAATTTTACATATGCTCATGTCCCTACTTGTTAGGACCAAGTACAAATTTTATACTACCTTGAACACAGGGAAACACTATAAAGCTGCAGATTAGTAAATCAAGGGGATTTTTTTAAGATACTGTTGTGGTCAATGATACTTGCAGAACTTCTCATTAGTATGTTTTACAGAATGATTTTCCTTTCACAAATTTAAATACAATCAATGCACATGAGCTCAGTCTTTCTAATACCATCTATGTTTGTTACTTGATCCTAGCTGAATATGGAAATAATTCGTTTGATTTCTGAGTACAATTCTATGCTCTAATGCAGAGCTGACTTCTGACTTTCTTATCAAAACAATTACCTCCTGCTGTTCTTTAAAGAAAAAATTATGACTCATTTCTGTGGTTCCATCATCCATGTTTAATTTATGTAAATAACTTCTGGTCTGATACCATGTAAGCATCACTGGCATACGAATCCAAATAAATACATAAATTGCTTGGAACATAAAGATGTCTCAGCACAATTAAAGTGCTTTAAAATTATTAACAATAAATTTTCAACCTTCTACTCAAATACAGATTAGTTCCTTATGTTTCAAGTGGACTGAGCTTGTAGGACTGTAATTGCTTCTAAGAAAATGTATACATAAGGGTCATCCTTCATTAGAGTGCAAAAGGGTAGCACCATAGAATCACTCAGGTCCTGCTGATTCCTGAACTGATTCACAGATAAACAAGGGGTTTGTTTCATCCAAGTTGAGGTCATAGTCCAGAGTTCTTGGTATAGCATTGGGGTAGATGACCTTCCTGAGGCATTTTCCAACCTGAATTATTCTCCAATTCTACACTTCTATCACAAAGTACTAAATTGCCTTGGACAGCTGTTTCTCCTGAAGCCAAAAACTTGTCCCTATAACCCTATAACATGTGGAAGGAGGGCAGAAGGGAAAGCGGAGCGAGACTATTGATATTAAACATGAGGTAGATAACACACTGTGGGATCTGGAAGCCACAAATGTACAAAGTCTGGGATGAGACAATTTACACAGGACACTGAGAGCTGACATATCTCTGAAAGGTTGTCGTAGATACTGTCTGAGAGCACATCTGATATAAAGACAAAAGACAGAGCATTGTAGGAAAAGGTGAAATGCAAAACTCTGGATAATGAGTTTTCCTTATGCACCTCATGGAAAAATCCAGTCTGAATTCTGGTTGGAACAGAATGAGCTGCAAGAGCAGGTATGGATTGATGTGCACGCTTTGTTGCTGAAGGATGTAATACTTTTCCCAAGGTTATAGTAGGTTTTTCTTATACAATGTTGACATCTTGGACCAGGTAGAGGAGCATATAGAGGCAAAGCTGATGTTCAAGAACATATGCAATTTTGCTGAGATCATATTGCAGAGCCAGTAATTCTGTCAGTGGACCCCAACCTTATAGGGATAAAACAGAGTAGATTTCAGAGGTACTGTGTAATTAATTCTGGAGGAGGCTTTGTCCCTAATCTCAGGCACATGAACTACACCTACCAAAAGAGTAGTTAAGGAAAACCTATAAAAATGAGTAAGATATATAGCAGCATGTCGGTTTATAATTCACTTTGAAAAAAAATTGGTACAGTGAAGTACTGAAGCTACCACTGAGACTTCAGGAACAAAAATGATGTTACCAATAATCAGGAAGTATGAAATACTATAAATCATTATTTTCTGGCAACCCTGGGATCATAGTTGATGTTTTTTCTTGTTCAAGATGCTGCACAAAAAGCAGGCAGTTGGGCAGTAGGCAGGAACACAGTCTTTGAAGGACTTTATTTTATTAAGCTTGTCGAAGAAGCCCTGAGATAATAGCAGAGTCCTAGTGAAGTGCTCAGTGCAGTATTTCTTTATGGTTCATTCAGATTATAGCAGTGCCTAACCTGAAAGCACAGCTGCATTCTGATAGGCATGGTCCAGATGTATAATGAGGGAAAGACATTGCAAGGAAAAAAGGAGAGAGACTTTAAGTGAGCAAAAAGATGAGAGGAGAAGCACAGAAATGAAGAGACTTGTCCAAGGTCATGGGGCACATTGGTGGCAGCACTGCAGTCAAAATTCACATCTCCCAGTCCAAGAATCACCCAGACAACAGAAGAATGAGACAAAAGATGTAGCTGAAATTTAGACTATGTGAATTCAGGGCTCTTAGGGCTGCTCCAACTCTCCTTCTCTGCTGATCCATCATTAAAAGCAGGCTATGATCACTGACTTGTAACAAACAAATAACCTTGCTTTGGTGTGCCTGCAGCCATCACCCTCACAACTTATTTTGCAATTCTCCTCCCCAAGCTTCCACTCAGCCTGGACTGTTTGATGCCTGCTGTCTTTGTGAAGCTTTTGAAATTAATGCTTTAAAGCCTGTAAGAGCAGCTCAGAAGGAATAATTACAAAAAAAAAGAATCCAGTTCTACATTTTTGAAAAGATGCTCTTATTCTCCATACAGCTGAGTTTTGGTGGCAGCTTGTGAGCAGAATAGTAAGTGGGAGTTTTTGTTGTGTTTTTCCAGGCCAGTCTGTCTGGGCTGTGGACATCCATACTTTTTCTCATTTGTTTTTCACTGCAGTTAGGCCATAGAAACTCACCTCTGCAACAGAGGCTGCCCCTGTGTGTGTGTGAACCAGAGAGGGGATCCGTAACTCTCAGATATTTGAGCTGGATTTTTGCTATCTTTGGGGACAGAGAAGGTCCTGTATTTCTTCAACTCCCTTCTCCCCTTCTCTAGTCCTTAGCCAGTCAAGAGTCTATATACTTGCCTATACACCATACCAGTGCAAATACTTCTACTTATGATCTGTGCAGACTTTCTCTAGATCTTCTTGCTGTCTGTTAGTGAAGAATTTATTCTACACCAACAACAGAGGTCATATTAAGTGATTTCAAAGAGAACCCTCCCAGAAATGTCAAAGTGATGATGTGCATCTCAAAGGACTAAGCCAGCCCTCTGGAGGCCAAAATCAACTCTCAGTCATACATTCAGGAATCCAGCCTGAGTTAACATAGCAGCAAGTGAATTTGAAGTTTCAAGCCTTGGTCTTGCTGACTGCAATAACACCACAAATCAGATGAAATTTCTCCTGTAAGCAAACAAAAGTTGTTCCATAAGCACTGAAATTACTAATACTTGAATGTCAAGGCTTGTGTTGCCTGTTCCCACTGTAATCATTCCCACTGTCCTTATTTTCTACAACAGGCCTAGGGTATCCACAACTTCCCTGGGCAACCTGTTCCAGTGCCTCACCACTCACTTGAGTAAAGAATTACTTCCTAACATCTAATAAAAATCTCTCCTCTTTTAGTTTAAAACCATTCCCCCTTGTCCTATCATTATTTGCCTGTTTAAAAAGTTGGTCTCCTTTTTCATAAGTCCTCTTTAAGTACCGAGGGGCCGTAATGAGGTGTGAGAATACCTGTGTGTTAACTGGGCAGCCCACACACACACACACACATACTGTCTGGTCAGCTGGACAAACTCTTCTGCCGGAGCAAGACATGAATTTGAGGGTCTCTCCACTGTTTAAACACTGGGTTTAACTAAGTTTGGTAGAAATACATAGAGTTGTTATAGATGTACAATATCTTTGAGGTTCTTATCTCTTTGCCAAACTGGGCTGAATTGTTCAAGCAATTAAAACTGTGCTGAGAGAACTTGCAGAGACAGATGGATATGAAGACAGGATGATCACATTAGCTTTTATTTTTCTCCTCAGGAAAACATTACAAAGAAAAAAGAAAGAAAAAAAGCAACCTACCAAAATGCATAGTTTGCACTTACAAATTCTTATTGGACCTAATTAAATTCTGGTTTCAATTCTTTACTTTGTACCAAGATAAAACAACAAAAACAATAGTGACTTTATGAATTAATTTTGAAGAAAAGAATGACTGGCAGAAGATGATCTGTTGTGTATAAACCTGTGAAAAATCCTACTGAACCTTTTAAAAGCTATCTTTTTTCAATAATATTCAGAAATATTTAAAGTTCCCTCATCCTTGCATTCTAAGAAGCTGACTGAGAACTTCACAGTGGAACTACACTGAATGTGTTTTGCATTTTTTGGTTCTTCACTGAATTGGGAGAAAAAAAAATAAAATACTAGCATCATGCATTATACACTAAAAAATGTTGAAGGGAGATGATGAAGACTGTTGTTATGGGCATTTCACTTTGATCATCTTTAGAGGTTTATATATAAAAAAAAGAGGAAAGTTACCTTGGGAAAAAATACATAGAAACCCAATCAGATTGTAAAGCTTACAATAAAACACTACTCTTGGCAAGCTATATTGGGGGTGGGGGGGAAGCAGCAGCTCCTCTGTCCATAATGTGTATTTTTTTCAACATTTACAAATTATTTTTGACTTACTCATGCAGGGAGCCTACTTTCAACCCTCAATTTGAAAATCATGGTGGCTTTATAAAGTCTTCCACCTGCATCTCTTTTTTGCATCACAGTTCTTTATCCTCTAAAGGATGAAAACCCTGGCATATAAAAACTTTGTTAAGCTGTCACTATCAATAGAGTAAAAAAAAATAATGGTTGACAAAGAAGAAACAAATTGCATCTTCGAATAAGTTTCCTTCATGCTCTTGTTAAAAGCTATAACCTCTGATGTTAACTAAATTTAACCCATTCTGACCCTTGCGGTGGCCCTTAACCTTTTCTTTATTCTGCTTCCTGTGGTTGCTGAAGAAAACTGGCCCAGTCATTGGAAAAACACTCTCTGTTGCACACAAAGCCCCAGCCTGGCTGCTAGTCTGTCAGGAGGGATAGAATAGACGGGGAGGTCAGCACCTGTGCTGAGAAGCAGGTGACAGGGAACTGCCTGGACCATTCTAGGGCAAGTTGTAATAGTTTCTACCCTTTAAATATCGCACTGTAGTTTCGGGTATTCAAGGCAGCGAAGTTCACGTTTTCTTTGTGAATGCAGACTTTAAACAAATTAATCTATTGCTGTTCAACTGACTGTAAAATTAGTAGATTTACTGTTGCAAAAAAAAAAAAAAAAAAAAGAAGAGAGCTTTCACTTCCACTTTAATAAGGTCACGGATGTGTCCTAGGCTGCCAACAAAAGCAGCTTTTAAAATCTTCACAGCTGAACCCAACAACTTGCAAAGGCTGTACAACAATGTCTTAGATGTACAGTGGAAACTCTTCTCACTACAGTCAAGATGTAAAACTAGACAGTTAAAAAACTTTCTATACTGCGAAGTTTTAACTCTAATTGCATCTTGTCCCAGGGACCCACGGGCTTGCTCTATGATTAACATTTTAATAAAGTCAGTCAGCCTTGCTTTTCAGGGAGAAAAATTGGTTCTTTGCCTGGATTCGATAAATTAGCCCAAGACATTTAACAGCAAAGCATTCATCTTCAAAAGATTTGTTTCAATTCCTACAACAGGGGTAGATCTCAGAAATCAAACAAAACAATCTGTTTCAACTGTATTCATATATTTTGTGCAGGGCATTGGTTAGCAGTGACCATTTACCACTCACTATGACAGAATTTTTGGGTTTGCTTTAATTTTTTGCTATCTCTTCATAGAATAAAAATAGATAAGTTTGTGTAAGAAGCAACTTTCAAAAGCTGGGGGTGGAAATGGAGTAAATGAGCCACTGCAGATCCAGAAATCTGGACCTGCTACACACCCAGAATTTCTGTGTCCTTTAAATACATGTTTATTCTGACGTGTTCTCTGCCATATGTCAATGCTCAGCTCAGCACAAGGGAGTTTTTCATCTGAGTTATGTGCAAAAGTCTTCTATAAACACTAACAGGAAAAGGAATACTAAGAAGTACATAGAGGAAGCTACGGCCCCTCTGAAACAGGAGACTGCAGAAGCACATGGCCATGGTTAAAACCAGCAGGAAAGTGGAGGCAAGCCATGCCAGCTGCTGCTAAAGAGCAGGAGTGGGGAGGAGTAAGAGATTCTCTCTAAGTCTTCCCCAAAGCTTCCCCACTGAAACACCCTGTGAAGGAGGGAATTACACAGAAGAAACAGGAAATCAGAGGCACACAGGGTGAGAAGCCCTCCAGATGCTCAGTATTCTTGTAAGCACAAGAGTGCAAGAGTCTAATCACAGATTTATTAATAAGACTGAAAAAACCTGCTGTCCTACCTGGTGCTACTGTTCCATGTCCAAGAACCCCAGGCATTGCATAAATGCAACAACATCAGCAATAAATTCCTGATGATCTTGTTTGGCACTTGAAATTTGTTTTTACCAGATATTGAGAACTACAGTTCTAGTTTAGAAAGCAGCAAGATATTCACTGTGGACCAAAGAAAGACCAGTCCTACACCCAGAGTCAGAAGCTATGAGCTCCTTGCAGGTGCAAGGCACTTCAGCAGCTTGCTTCCTGCTCCCACAAATGAATGATGGAGTTCAAATGAAAGTAAACTATAGCCTTGGTTCTCCAGGTGAGCATGTTGTCATCCAGCTAAGGGCATTCTCACTCTCTGCTGGGCATTATAAACTGCTTACTGTACCCATAATGAATAGCTTTGTGGGGAGATTTTAGGGATGATTATGGTGGTGATAGGTTGATGGTTGGACTGGATGATCTTGAAGGTCTCTTCCAACCTTGATGATTCTGAGATCAAGCCCAAAACACAGAAGGACTGGAACCAGTTTCCAGCATCCTCAGGGGACAATGAAACCATCCCACACAGATCCCTTGTTAATGTGGAAGAAACTTCCCAGTTGCATCTTGAGTCTTGCATTAATTAATAACATCCACACTGGCAAATCATATATGAGGGCAAGAAATCTCTCCATTCACCATCCTTTCTCCTTCTCATATATTTGCATTTAAAATTATATGAGGAATGAAATATCTATGGTATAGCAGAACAAAGCCTTGATATGGCACAAAAAAAATAATAAAGTGAAAACAACAAGTTTCCTAACCAGCTTGGGAAAGTAAATGTCAAATGGGGGGGGGAGGGGGAAAGACAGATGAAGATTTAGGAATTTAAAAAGCAAATAAATGACAGAGAGTATTGTCAAGGGTGGGCAGAGGATGATGTGCATCAGGCAAAATGGAAGGGAGAAAGTTATTATTAACTGCATTTATTATGATAGTGTCTTTCAATTAAGACTGCAGTCCCACTGTGGCAGGCACATATAAAAACACAGCCCCAGGACAATTACAGTGCAAACAGACATGAGACAAAGAACAAGGAGAAAGAGCACACACAATGAACCCACAGAAAGATCAAGTTAATTGAGGACAAACAGCATGAGAAGGCTGCAGTATTTCTTGGCACACGAAATTTAATTAGAAAGACATGAAGTAAAACAAGCATCAGGTTTAAACTTAACAGAATTAAATAAAAGGAAAAAGAATGCAAGCTGTATGCTCTGAAGTGTCTTGCTTTCATGCAGGTAGTTTTTATCACAGTGAAGAGGATTATTAGCTTTATTGCTGCTACTAACATAGCTGAAAATTGTCTGTCTTATGGGGATGGGTCTGGGAGAGGCAATAGTAGCTCACTGCAAGCAGGGCTGCTGACAAGCTCTCCTCTAATGCATATTGCAGGGCTGCTGATGAAAAAAGTATCTCTCCAGGGTTCAGCTCTGCCAAAACTTCCCTTCATGCTTATTCAAATTCCACACTTGATTCTCAGACCATGAAAAGAGCAGTAAAACCCCCTTTGGTCTTGCCTTTTCTTATTGTGGAATATTTTGCTCTCCACAACTGGATACTGTAGAATTTCAATAATTTGTGTTTCAAGAGCATCAAACTGAGATCTGGTTTTCTTAAGCGTTCTACTGATGCAACCGATGGCAATCCAATTCTAAAGGCATAAATCCTGAGTGAAATCAACAAATGCACAAAAGAGCAGGCTGGAAAAAACAGGCTCTATCTGCATAGAATAGAAGAAGCTACAGTTGTCATTCAGGCTCTTAACACAGCTCACCATCTACTTGGCTAATTCTGTTACTGGCATTTTTCCAAACTCATTACTGCAGGCGAAGAGTTTTAATGAGGATAAGGTGATATGAATGAATTTCAGATTGTGAACTGATTTAGCAAAGTTTTCTGGTTTTTGCACACATTTACCATATGATGTCTTCTGTGAAGATGGAGAGCACAAAGCAATGACAGACTTTTTTTTATAAGTGACAGTACAAAACCAATGAGCACATGAAATCAAACCATTCTAAGACCGCAGTTAAGAACAGAAAGCTTTCAACCCAAAAAGACAAATCTCAGGTTTTCACTGCATTGCTTCTTCCCGGGCAGGAAATGGAGAGAAGAAAGAAGGGTCACTTAGCTGTGGCCAAAAGCATATAAGATAAAAAAGTTCTGATGTTTCTTAAGCAAGAAGGGCAGCAGACAAGGCCTCCCTCCCAGCTGCTTCCCATGGCCTCATTCTGTACTAAGTTCTGAACACAAGCACACTTTCAGCCCGAGTGTGGTTCCAGTTCCTGCCTGGCTGGACAAACAGCATCCCTCGATAGACATGGACACCTGGGCCTGTGCAAAGACATCCCCAGCACATACTGCCCCTCCAGAGCAACAGGAGAGGAGCAAACTCCCACGCTGTTGAGTGTTCGACTCACTCAGTGTGCTGCTTACAGCTGGGGACTCAACGTTTGCACATGAATTTCAGCACCTCTTTCAAAGGTTTCTGCCTCCAAATTGGATGGAGGAGCTGCAAACCCAAGGCAGAGCCGCCTACCAAAGAAGGTAACAAATCCAAACATCCAACACAGGCTTTCAGACTAACGCACGCACCTCCACAACCGCACACGCTGCTGACCCCTGCAGACACAGCTCTGCTGTGCACTGCCCGCACCACGCGCAGCCTGGCTCTGTGGTCTGCAGCACGGGCAGGACACGCACTGCTGGAGCGACTCCAGAGGAGGGGCACAAAGATGCTCAGGGGGCTGCAGCATCTCTCCTATGAAGACAGGCTGAGTGAGTTGGGGCTGTTGAGCTCGGAGAAAAGCATGCTCTGGGAAGACAGTATACCAGCTCCCCAGACCTAAAAGGCCCTGCAAGAAAGATTGGAACAGACCTTTTAGCAGGGCCTGTAGCGGTAGGACAAGGAGTAATGGTTTGAAACTGAAAGAGGGTAGATCTAGACTAGATGTAAGGAAGAAATCTTTTTAGAAGGAGGGTGCCCAGAGAGGTGTTGTTTGCCCCATCGCAGGAAACATTCAATGTCAGGACAGACAAGGCTCTGAGCAACCTGATCTAGGATGTCCCTGCTCCTCCTGGTTATTGCAGAGGGGGGTTGACCAGATGAGCTTTAAAGATGCTTCCCAACCCCACCATTCTGTGATCCTATGACTCGGGTACACACCTCAGCACACAACACCCACTGCAACTCCCTCAGCACAGGAATGACACTGGAGAATCACAGAACAATACAGCTCAGTGTTGACACTCAGGAAAACACTTCCCAACAACTGCACACACAGAACCAGACACACCACATGTGCATCGGCATGGAAAAGTGGGAGCACAAGAGGAATGCACGGACACACAGACAAGCACATGCGCCCGTACAGAGACAGAAGCTCTCCAGAAATACAAACGTCTGTGTGTGCCCAAGGTGCGCACAACAGGCAGATACCAGCAGGAAGGGTGTGTGGACAGAGGCACATGGGCACACACTGACCAGTGCATAGGTGCACACAGACAGGTGTACAGGCACACACTGACTGGTGCACAGGCACACACAGACTGGTGCACAAACACTCAGACAGGTGGACAGGCATGCGCAGACTGGTGCACAGGCACACACACACTGGTGCACAGGCACACACACACTGGTGCACAGGCAGACACAGACAAGTGTGCAGGTACATACACACTGGTGCACAGACACACACTGGTGCACAGGCACACACTGACTGGTGCACAAACACACTCAGACTGGTGGACAGGCATGCACAGACTGGTGCACAGGCACACACACATCAGTGCACAGGCAGCCACAGACAGGTGTGCAGGTACATACACGGCAGTGCACAGACTGGTGCACAAACACACACAGATCAGTGGACAGGCATGCACAGACTGGTTCACAGGCACACACTGGTGCACGGGCACAGACGGTCAGACTGGTGCGCAGGCACACACAGCCCAGTATACAGCCACAC
>NW_008672334.1:0-1741 GCF_000695815.1 Acanthisitta chloris | reverse complement strand
TGCCGAAGAGCCTGCGGCCGAAGTGGAGGTGGGGGGCACAGCACCAACAGCAGAGCCCCAGCCCCTCTCCCTGGGCTCCCGATGGGGAGGTGAGGTGGGCAGTGGGGCTGAGAGCCAGTGCTGTGCCCTCCTGGAGCTTTTTCTGTCCCTCTGCTCGCCCTGTCCTGGTGTGCCTGTGCTGCCTGTGCCATCCCTGCTGCGGGCAAGAGCTGCTGGCCAGGCACTGAGCACTCAGCTGTAAGCAGCCCCAGGATCAGCCCCAGGTGCTGGCTGGCTGTAGGGTCCCATGCATGGGGAGTTGGGGGCCTGTTCTGGTTTTGGGCTGCTGTTTCAGTCCATGGAGGTCTTCTGCTTCATTTCCCCATCCTTCTAACAGATTGAAGGAGCTGATGCAGAGCTATCCCAGCAGGGACCAAGCTGCCCAGTCCCTCCAGGCCCCTCTTGCCTGTGGGCTCACCCCAGGCCTGGGTTTCGTGGTTCAGCTGCAGCAGTGCCCCAAAACTGCAGCTATCTGCAAGTGCTTTGTGAGCACAAGTGGCTCAGCCCTGGCAGTGTGAGCCTTCCCACACGGGTGGGCAAAGCCCCCAGTCTCTGCCAGGCTGTTGGCACTGCAGGGAGTTCAGCTCCACCGATAACCTGCTTCTCTCCTGCCTTTCAGAAACACCCAGGTGTCTCACGCTGTCCTTGGCACAAACGTAAGTGCACATGGGGCTGGAGGAACCATGCTGGGGCTGGAAACCACCTGGGTTTGGCTGGTTGGGCCAAGCCTGAGAAGTGAGCACATGAAGCTGCTTTTGCAGAGCAGACTGAGCTGCACAGCTGGGCATGGAGCTGTGGAGAGCCACACTTGGGTGCAAGCAGCTGGGAGAGCCCCGGGGTGAGGAGAGGCCATTTCTGTGTGTGCCCCAGAGCTCTGGCTGGGATGGGGAGGGCACACTGCTCACCCCACTGCCCTCACACCCCTCCATGGGGTTACTCCAACAGGCACTAGCCATAGTGGGAGGCTTCACTTGTAGGCAGCATTTTCTCAGCTTCTTTGTGGGTTTTGGGGCTGTGGTTCATCTAAACACTTCCTCTCTCCTTATTTTCTGCTCTTCTCCAGTGACCCAACCTTTGGGAAAAGAAACTTTGAGCCAATGCTGACTGTGGAGCTGTGTGGGACAGCAGGTAGGACAAGCTTTTAATTTTTTAGTTTTGCAAAAATCCTCCCTGGGAAAGGGTAAATTTACCGTAAATTCAGCCTGGACTCGTCATTTCCAGCCTACCCAGCCAAGGGGGCATGTTCATACCCTGAAAGGGACTCCCTTTCATACTGAAAACACTGGAGTCTCCCGGTGTGCTGCCCCTACATCCAAGCACCACAAGCAGCTCAGGAGGATGAGTTTGGGGTGGAGGGAGCTATTCAGGGGCTCCCTGTGTGAGCCAGGAGGGAAGGGAGAGTCCTCTGCTCCCTGCTGGGATCAGGCATCCTTTTCTTCCTCAACTGCCACTGGCTGGATGAGGCTGTGGGGACTGAGCAGCCTTTTCCCCTGTGGTGCTTGGTGCAGCCCAGGTGGGGTGGGACAGGACAGCAGGGGCAGGTCTGACTCCTGCCCTTTCTTTGGGGGGTTCAGGTCTCACACCGCCCACCACTCCGCCGTATAAACCTGCCGAGGAGGACCTGTACAAGCCAGATATCCCCCAGGAGCCAGGGAAGGAGGACGGGGTGACCCCCAGCCCGGGGGGCGCAGGGGATGGCGCA
>NW_008672333.1:0-533 GCF_000695815.1 Acanthisitta chloris | reverse complement strand
GGATGGAAGGCTGATGCTGCCCTCAGTCCTCCCCCCAGTCCCCTGCACTGGGGCCAGCGCTGGTGTGTGGAAGGGGCTCCACTATCTAACCTGTGTGGGATGAGCGTGAATAAAGGGGACTGAGCTCAGCCTGTTTGTCGGGGGTGCAGCACATGAGGCTCCTCACTCCCCACTCCACCAGCCCCATCCACTTCCTGCAGCCTTGCCCTGTGTTGCCCAACCCGGAGTCGTTTCTGGGGAAAAACGTCAAAGCAGAGGAATTTGGGAGGATGTGATGAGTGGCAGTCACTGGGTTGTTCTGCCGGGAAGGCTGTTGGGGTGACCAGTTGGGTCCCACCCCAGGGGAACTGTGGCCCTATGGGTACCACTGGGGGCTGGGGAGGGAGATATGTCCAGGGCTGAGCTATGGGGGAGAAATGCAGGCTGAGAGTGGGCTAAACTCAGTGCACAGATGAGCCACCCCTGAGGTGCTCAGGGACAAGCAGCAGATGGGTGGGGGTGGGGAACCCTGGAGGGAGGGGGATGGATGCACA
>NW_008672332.1:35308-48304 GCF_000695815.1 Acanthisitta chloris | reverse complement strand
GATCCTTCCATGGGGTGCAGTTCTTCCCCATCTTAAATATGTCATCCCAGAGGTGCTGCCACTGTTGCTGAGGGGCTTGAACTTGGCCAGCAGTCGGTGTCCCTTGGAGCTGCTGGCATTGCCTCCACTGGACACAGAGGACACTCCTGGCATCTTCTCACAGCAGCCACCTCTGTAGACCCCCTGTACCAAAACCTGGCCAGCAGCCCCAGTACAACAGTCAAGCAGCTTTCAAACAACTAAGTCATGTGAATAATGAGAAATCTCTCTCTATTTATTTATACCAAAAAGGCATGGATGAAAAGAAAATGAAATAATAGGGCACATCTTCTGGTGTAATGTTCTTTTTCCACTGAACACAAACAGCAATGATTAACTAAGAACCTAACCCATCATTTTTGTAACTGACCGTATTTTTTCCAGCACACTGATGAGCTGATGACAGCTGCTCAAGGCTTTCCCATAAATGACATTCCTCAGCATTTTACTAACACAGGGCTGAACTGCTACAGGATTTCATCTGCATGAATTAATCTCTATGAATTAATGTTATGGCTGTGCTGTGCTCATTTACCATTGCTTACATGCACATATATTCCATGACTACTTGTAAAGGAATAAGGTTCACATTTTCTTCATAAATACACAGTCTTTATGTCTCTCCTGACTGACTCTCATTAGCTATATACTAAATGATGTTAGACATGAGGCTGAGTTAGTGTGTTGACTCTGGAATGCAGCAGTTCCACGTGGCTGACTGGACTCTTTGCTAAGGTTTATAGTGTAGCTTTGGAGTTCATATACAGCCAATCTTTACAATATAACACTCCTGCTAATAAACCCCAAATTGTTACGTAAGGCCACTGCTAAATAATGAAACCACTACTATGTTTCATTTCCCTATTAAATCCTGTGCAGCAGTAAATGCTGTTATAGAGTTGGTTATTAATGTGAGTAACCTCAAGATCGTTGCCAACGCTTCAAACATAAAATTTCTTTAAAGATGTTAGAAAGAAATGATACAATGCTTTGCAACTTACTCCACCATAAAAAATCAGGGGCAGATTCCCAGTAATTATGTGAGATTCCCAGTAATGTTATGGACAGCAGTGGAATGGAGCAATGGACAGAAAGTTGAGCCCACCTGCAGGATGGTCTCAAGTGCCTCTTCCATAGGATTTCAGCATTTTAAATGACCATTTGGTTTTGGATTGACTTAGTTAATCAATTTACCATTCAAGTAGAATCATGGAATGGTTTGGGTTGAAAGGGATGTTAAAGATCACCTCATTCCAACCCACTCCCACGGACAGGGACACTTTCCACTAGTCCAGGCTGGTCCAAGCCCCATCCAACCTGGCCTGGAACACTCCCAGGGATGGAACAGCCCCAGCCACATGAGTATGCACAAAATGCAAGGAAATATCCCAATTGTAAAGAATTATGTTCAAACTTCCACATATTTCCATTAAGGACAGTGTAGGAGCTCCAAAAAAAAGATGCCAGAGGGGCCACAAGTCCTCCTGAGCACCAAGATGCTGTGACAGGCTGGGGACAATCCACTCACAGGACATAACCCTTTGTAGCTCTAGGCTGAATGGATGGTGGATAACAAATACCTTTTTGTTATAAGTAAAACATACATAACTGTAAAAATGTCATTATTCTCTACCTTCAGAATTAAGGAACTCTGAAATAAATCTCTGTAAATAACTAAAAGAAAACACAGCAGCTTGAACAAAGTTCTGCCTTAACAAATCTTCGCTGTGACCTCAGGATTCAGTTTTAACAAGTTGGTTTTAATCCTGTTAGTTTAAGATCAAAGAAAAAGATTCATTGGCAGGGTTAAATGGAGCAATGGTGAAGGATTTAGCAAAATAAGGCTAATACCCACACCAGTCCTTCTGTCCTAATTAAGTTTATATTTTTTCTAAGTATTGCTGGCAGGAATTAATACTCAGAGGCCTAAGCCAAAGTAGCTCACTTTAACCCCAGGACATTTTTTTGCTTACTTTGACTGTAGTTTAAGTTTTCCATTTTGAAGTATTTAGCTTAATTTCCTACTTGAGAAAGTAAAACTCTTCTCAGCAACTTTTTAAGAAGCTACTATTTTCCTTTTCCAGGACTGAGTCTACACCACTAGGCTTGAAATTAACCTATTCTGGCCTTTCTGAACAGTTCCTTTCTGCTAAAGACAGTGACCAAACCATGGTGCAACTTTCTCCTCAACAAAAAGTTTGTCTCTGTTCCTGTAACTGCTTTATCAGTCTGAAAAATGGTGAGAAAATGAATCCTAAGTCTCAATGATCACTGCCATGTAGCTACAGGCAAGAAAATTCTGACATGCCACAATACACATTTACTGTTCACTACTTCCCCCCACCAAAATCAGCTCATGATGGTCCAATGCTCAGTGGAACTTGGGCCCACTGAGAACATCTGGCACCTGCAACCAGGTGGGCTCTGATAATGCAACTGCTGTTCAGATTATCTCCAACTGAAAACATTTGGCCTACTAGGGCTGGTTAAGCCTCATAGCTTTGCACAGAGAAATGAATTCCTGAACAGAAAATGCTCCCTGAGAACAGATCACCTGTGGACCTTTTGCTTCAGACATTCTGAGGAGGAGGGAGGTGTTAGAGGGCAATCAGTCTGCACTCAGCCTGCATGGAGAATAGAAACAGGCAAGGCAGGCTGAGAAATCTCTGAAAGACAAGTGAAAACATAAAACTATCACTGGGGCCTCTAATAATTTTATTCATCAGGTCCTTGCAACTTTACGTTGCCTGTCCCTGAAAAAAACACCTGTCTCTGGGATTCCCTAGACAAACACTTCTGTGCCAGTTAAGCACTTGTTACTTCTCCATCCTGTTTCTACTTTTGGCTGCATGAAATCTTTCCTTAACTTTCATTGATCTTATTCTATACATTTGGCCTGAATAAATGCTCTAGGAGCTGCAATTTTGATTGCCTCTTTGATCACCCTAAGAAGGAGGATAGTTTCTATTCCTAAGGGACTTTCCTTGGCTCTTACACAGTGTAGCACATTTTGTAAGATTGCCCAGAGACAAAACAGAGAGGCCAAGACATGGTGGTAAAATATCCAGTGTTGTAATGTCAGTTCTTTGTGGCCTTCCTGGAAACCAGGAGCCAAACAGTTAACTCAGACCATCCTCTTTCTGCATCTGTATGTGTACATGTGATGTACAAGCTTAATTAAAACCAATTGCCACTGCTGAAGTGCAGCATTACTGAGCATAACATGTATTTTGTCATGACTTCAAAATGAAAATGTGCCTTTTGACTTGTTATGGAAGTCTTGTTTGCCAGACATTTCTAAATAAAGCCCAGGAGACTGGATTTACATCTTCCCTCTCTTAACCCTTCTCTTAATTACTTCCCTCTAATTCCACTTTTTTTTTTTCAATGTGTGTGGCTTGAGCAAAGCCTCTTCTCTGTAATTGTCTTCTAAATTGGCAAAAGGACAGTGCAGGGTGTGACCCTCCTCCAGTTTTTGTGCACAGTTGTATCCTCCTGGGCCCCATTCTCCTATGAGCTCTCCCACATCTCTGTTAAGTAGCCAAGATTATACAAAGCAGTCAGATTCCTGCTACACATCTGTGTCTTCCTCCAGCAACTGGAGCCATAAAATGAGTTGTCATCGTGGTATTTGATAGTATTTTGAGCCAGAGGTACTGTATCTTCACATCTGGGAGTGGGTTCCCTGCTTTTAGGTGCAAAGGATGGTGCATCTTGCTGCAGTGCACAAGCAATGATGCTAAGAGATCCAGCCAAGGATTCCAGAGGAGCAGAAAAAGGAGGAAAGTGTTCCTCAAAATGTTTCTTTGTCAGGGATTCATTTTGAGCTATTGCTCTACTGTGTGTTTCACAGCCACTGGTAAGGTGAAGGTGTCTCAGCTTCTGTGAGCAGCTAAAATGCTTTTCTAGCCCAGCCATGCCCTGGGTCTGTATGGAATGGTATGTTTGCATTCCCTGCTCACTGCCTTGTGCAGGGGCTGAGCTGCCCAGGGTTACACACAAGTGCTGCTCCCAGGCAGGCCCAGCCTGTACACCCAGAAAACATGTGCTTGAACAATAGTCAATATTGTGCTCTTGAAGACCAATTTTATAGAAAAAACATACATTGTATGTTAGTCTAACGTTATTGCCTTTGCCTTAATTCTCCTCTGTTTGCTAACACCACTGTTTTGGCCACCCGAGGCTCAGCAGAGCTGGGCTGACAGCTCTTGGCATACACTGGGTCTTTAATAACTACCATCCCTTGGCATCCACTGCCTCCCTTAATAAGTACCATCCCCAAGCAAAAAATACCAGAGATCCAAACCAGTTTTATTAAATTAAGCAGAGGCACAAACTATCAAAATTATTTTCTTACTAATACAAGGCAAATGTTTGTATTTATTTACCCTGCACTGTATTCAGTCTGTATACATGCTTGGCTGTTTTGCAATACCTCCCACACCAGTCGTTATGGGAGTTGAGAACAGGATTTTCTTACCAAACATAGCATTTTTCAACGTTTTGACTGTTCCTGACTGCATTGGCCTCAGGAGATACAGCAGCTGCCCATTTTGCAGCTCTCCCTCCAGCATCACTCCTGCCCTGGGGGAGGTGTCCATGTGTCACCTCTGTCCCTGGAGCAAGGGCTGTGTTCACCTCACTACAAACCCAGCAGTGCTGTGTGCCCAAGCTGCTCCATCACCTGGACCATGCCTGATTCTGCCTCCTGATAATCCAATTTATCACCTCAGTGGCTGAAATTAGCTGTCAGCAGAAGGGAGGCAGCATGAGCTGTGCCCTGCAGCTGATCCTAACCACTTGGCACTGCTTCTCTCACCCACCAAAGAAGAAACCCCCATTATTTCCCCCAAACTGATTCAGTTTCTGTGGACAATCTTTTACTCCTCTTCTGCAACCATCAGCCACTTGCTGAGTTTAACTGCTTTTTAACTGGGCGAGTTTTGCTGCACTAGTTTAGTGTACTAGACTAACACAACCATACTGGTGGCTGCCTTAGGTGTCTGAGCTGTGTAAATCTGTGCAGGTGACCTAAAAGTGCATCTAAATGATGATGAAAAGTCTATCTGTGCCCTTGGCTATTTAATTTTCTGCATGGCATCACAACTGCAACAAGAAAAGCTTACAGTTTTCAGGATGCATAATGCAACTTAGTTTTATTTCTGTTCCTTAAGAGAAGCTTACAGGAAAAATAGATTATTGTTATTGCTCACTATTCACTGCACACTGGAATAACAACTATATCTGCTTTGTATAGAAATTAGTATCATCACCTCTGGAGTACTTTTCCAGCAGAAGAATCTCTTCAAAAGAACTAGCCAGGAGAGTGTTCTTACTACCTAAATACTTAATATATTCATAGAACCATAGAATTTTAGGGGTTGGAATGGACCTTAGAGATGATCCAGCCCCAACCTCTGCCCTGGGCAGGGACACCTCCCACCAGAGCAGTTTGCTCAAGGCTCATCCAACCTGGCTGTGAACACTGCCAGGGTTGGGGCAGCCACAGCCTCCCTGGGCAACCTGGGCCAGTGTCTCACCACCCTCACAGGGAAAACTTCTTCCAAATATATAGCCTAAATTTCCCCTCCTTCAACTTGAACCCAGTAAGAACTGGTAAAACTGTGCTTACTTGAGCCCTGCAGGTAGAACACCTTAGAGCAGTCCCTGTCTGCAAATAGAGTATTTTGGAATTGATCTCTGATCATTAATCCTACCAACATTCATATCTAATTCCTTCCTCTTTCCTCCTTTTCTCCTTGCAAGATTTCTGAACCAGCAGGCAGAAATGGGGGCAGAACACAAGCCAGCAGATCTCCCAGCATCACTGACAAAACAATTTTCACGCTCAAGTATCATCATAGGAAGAATGTTATAAAATATACCATGAGTTCTCCTTGGCACATCCCCACACCTCCATGCTGTGATTGGCTCTGAATCACTTGGTCATGCTGCAGATGCTGCTGCACTAGGGGAGATGAGATACAGAAGTACAAAGGATTTTGGTACCTCCTACTGCATTTTTTTTCCTAGTGTTCTGTGTGTTTCTTTTGGGTGATGTGATATCAGGTTAGTATCACTATCATACTACCTATCTGCATCAAACTGCACTTATTGAAGTCATAAAACCCATAAGATTTATCTGTAGGTACTTGTACAACTATAGCATTTTATATAGTTTATCTGGAATTCCTTCGGATTTCTCAGATGTCTTTAATTTTCTGCAGCAATGTAGGTAAGATTAAATGCAAATCTTGGCAAACAAACCTCTGGCATTGCAATCAGAGAGATATGGATTTTGTCTTTATTACTCTGCTAGAAAACCTTACAAAATGCAGGTTTATTTTCTCCATAAACTCTTGCAGACCTACTCTTATATTTTGGGCAAGATATTTATGGACTACCAAAATGTTCTATGGCAAAAGTCACCTGGTTCTCTCAAAGGATGTGGCATTGCCATGGCTGCACACACACACTGTTTAGGGGTTCCAGCAGTGACAGGTTAATGGTTGGACTTGATCTTAGAGGTCTCCTCCAGCCTTGATGATTCTATGATTCTCTGGCCTCAGGTATGTACAAGCAGAGCTCTCAGGCTGTAGCTCCAGGGGAGAAACAGCCCTGAGTGTCCTGCCCTGTGTCTTTGCCAGCCCCTTCTGAGATGGTCTCTCCTGCAGCTGATTTCCTTTTGCCACAGGGGGAATGAGACAAGAAGAAACAGGTTCCTGTCTTCACATGGCTAGTGTGAACTCAGGGAAATGCTGGGGTGAATTCCCAGCTGGTGTCAGCCCCACAGCCCTTGATGTCAGCAGATCTGTGCTGAAGAATTGCAAACTCGAGCGTATTCTGATCACATGCTGTTTCTTTATGGCTCTAGAGATGTGACAGATTTCCTGTTGAGTCCCAGCTGCTCTCACTTTCCTGTTTCATGGACCAGATCCTCAGCTAGGGGGAAAATCATGAAACACTGGGCCAAACCAGCTTACACAGTGTCACAGCTTAACTCCCTGGAAGCTGTTGTGTGAGTGTGAAGGGAGCAGTACTGCTGTGCAAAAAATCATGGAGCAGCTATTCCAGCCTTGGAAATCTCTGGAATGAGTTGCAGTGCATAGATGGCTGGAGGAGGCCGTGGAGTCTGCAGAGTGCTCGGGCTGACTGTGATTTATACTTGCTTCCAGGTGCATGTAAATTTTCCATCCCCCATATAGACTCAAGTACAGTCACGAGAGATTCAAATTCCTGCACATTTTCTGCAAGTATCAGCCCTGCTGAGAAAGGAGCATGGGAAGTGCCATTTGTTTTATGCCTACAAGAATCCTATATTTTTCTTAGCATTTTGTATTAGCATGAATTAAAATATTCCATTTGGGTGAGATGTTATTTTAGTTAATTTCCTGCAGACTTTTCAGTGAATGGTGAATAACTTCTCAGTGGAACACAGAGCTTTCAGCCCCTGCTGCTCAGAATAGCTCCCTGCTTCTCCAAGTATTAATTGTACCTGGTTATGTTTAAATGTCATTAAAATATGCAGCAAGTGATCTACAGGGATTCATATTTCTCCCAAAAAATCCAGCCTGCACCTTAACTTCCCACTGCAGGAATCTGGGATGGGTTTTTCCCGCTGTGCCTGTTGCAAACATCTGCCACTTCTGAACGCTGAATAGAGTCCTTGCAACCCAAATTTGAACATTGTAACCCAATGCTTTTCAGAGAGAATATTGCCATTTTATTCATAAACTGTTTCAAGAAAGGCAAAGGGGGGAGCAGAGGCGAGGAAGTAAGCCAAGAGAGCTTTGACTTGCTTTCTGTTTTCAAGTGTCTCGGTGAAGAGTGTGCCAAGAAAAACACAGTCCAGAGCAGTGAGCAGCAGGGAGATCCTGTTACAGCAGCCAAGCACCTCGGGAGACGGGGCTGCCTCCGGCAAGAAGGGAAAGGAGGGGAGGAACAGGGACCTGAGTGCCTGTGTGCCCCAGCAGCTGCTTTCTTGGGGGGGTTCAGGGCAGGGACCCCATTGCGTGCGTGATGGGAGCTCAGTGGGTCACTCACCTGGGCAGCACAAACAAAATCCAGCCCTGGCTGGAGCAGAGCTTTCAGAGATGGGTGAATGGGGAAAGGGAATGGGCTCATTATTATCAGAATAATAAGCAAAACTAGGCAAAGTGTAAGTGAACTTACACATGGGACACAGCCAGCGTGGCCAGCGCTGGTGTTCAGAGCTTTACCAATGAGCTCATGATAAGAGAAGGAAAACAAAGACACTCCTTCCCCAGCATAGATGTGTATTTTCTCTTCTGGAGAGATTTGTTAGTCTTAGTTGAGAAAACAAGTGTTTTGAACAAATTACTCTAATAAGGACAAGTCAGCAACTTATTCTATACATTTGTACAGGGAATTGGGGCAAGCCTACAAAGCCTCTATTTATCACCCTCTTTAGAAGAAAGCAGGGCTGAAAGTCCTTCCAGACAGGCAAAGAGGGAATGGGAAAAATGCAGAGCACATACCAATCAGCCTGAAGATGAAATCTCTTACAGCCAGGGGTCAATGCCACACTGTCCCCCACCTTACACATGGAGCCTTTGTCTTTCAGAAGGATGATAAAACAGGAGTTAAATCAAAAAGCAAAGCTTGTCAGACTGTTCTAAGCAGTCACCAGAGTGGCTGTTGGCACAAGCTGTGGCTGAAATGGGCAGAGCTGCTGGTGAGCCCAGGGAGCTGGGACACAGCTCATGTGTGTTTGAAGTGACATTATTTTGTGAGGAGTGACCTGTCAGGGCTGCAGCAGGTGGAGTGTGAACTTCCATGGGGTGCAGTGACCTGCAGCAAACCTGCTATTCCTGTCCTTTGCTTCTCACAGGGGAACTGCCAGTGTGCTGGTGGCAGAGCCAGCAATGCCAGCAATGGCACAGGACACATGAGGAAAGACTGTGTGCCCAAAACAGAGGCAGAGCACAGGGGAAGTAAAGCTGTGCTCTTTCTGAACAGCAGAGATGTGGCACTTTAAGGGTTTTACAACCACAACAAACTTCAGATTTAGCCTGTGACAATACAGCTCTGGGACCCTAAAGTCACCATCCCTAACCAATAGGAGATGTTTGTCCTGCCCTGAGAGTAACAAAGACTACCTAGGGCACTCAGAGGCCTCCTTGGCCCTAACTAGCCTCACCTGGGGTCTCTGCCCACCCCACCCACACACACTGAAGTGCACTTAAGCTCATTTTGGGGGTATTATTCCCTTCCTGAGCCATGCTGGAAGCACACTGCTCTCCAGCCTTGTTCCTGACTTGCTGCCTGAGGATCAGTGACGCCATGCTGGAAGCACACTGCTCTCCAGACTTGTTCCTGAGCTGTTTTGCCTTCTTTTCTCCACCCTGGCCCTGACTTGCTGCCTGAGGATCAGTGAACTATAGGTAGGACATGTGTCTCTCTCTGCCTTGCTTTCTCAGCAGTGGTTTTATTTTAATGAGGTAGTTTACAATGCTCTCAAAGTTGCATTTTAGCTGTCCTAGCTCAAGATTTGCTGTGTGTCACTGGTTGAATCTTGCTGTGTTTTGGCATTTTGCTTGTTACATTGGTTGCATCCCAGTGAGCCTCTTTGCTGAGGAAGACAAGCACCAAGCACAAAACTGAACTGGGAAAGGTTGTAATTCTTTGTGGATGAGAAGGTTTATTTCTGTGATGTAGTTCAAGGCCTACAGTTAAGTCTTTATCAAAGTCTTTCTTGTAGACGTTGTGACTTAGATCTTTTAAGCTGAAGATTTCTCCTGAATGTGGAGGCTAAACCAGCCCTTTCATATCCTTGGTTTAAGGGACAGTTTGAGCTCTGGACAAAACTTGAAGCAATTCAGGTTTGCTCTAA
Organism: Acanthisitta chloris; assembly: GCF_000695815.1. NCBI lineage: Eukaryota > Metazoa > Chordata > Aves > Passeriformes > Acanthisittidae > Acanthisitta > Acanthisitta chloris. Next base: position 38,412 of record NW_008672332.1, on the reverse strand, counting down.
TTTGTGCCTAGCTGCCCACAGTCCCAGGAGGCTGTTCAAGCTGCCAGAGATCACTGTGGAAAAATGAGTGATAATTTGCTTAAGGCACTTCCATGAGGTTTCAGTCTACCAACTGCCCTTTTGAAACTGCTAAAATCATCCTCTTCCTCCCTTCCACTTGAACAAGGGGAACCATTATGTGGCCCTTGCCACTGGTTTATAGATGAACCACTTTGTGGATGATAAAATTACTGACAGCTTTGCCAAATACTCCCTGGAGCATCTAACCAGCACACCCCAGTCTCAATGCACAAGGATCTTTATTGTGGTTTCCCTGCCATGAAATTGTTGGATGTTGCTGCTTATTTCTGAACACAGCAAAAATAGCCAGTGCAACTTGAATGCATTTTGGAACACTGACTTAGCTTACAACTAATCCTTTAAATCTATATGGAGACAGCAGAATCCAGTGGTTGGAGTGCAGAAATAAGATCCAATAAACTGTTTCTAGAGCTGCCTCCTGCCTCTCACGTCATCTCTGCACCTAGAGATCTCCATCTGTAAAAACATGGCCAGCAGCATTCAGCCACCTTTGTACAGGGCTGAGATGTTCTGATGAAAAGGGTTCTTAACATGTGAAAGGCATTAATGCAATTGCATAGAGAGTAAAAGGCAAATATCCAGTCTATACCACAATCCAGCCAGAAATACAGTAAACTGTAATTGCTCACTGCTGGCTCTCTCTGAGAGCTTTCCAAGTCAAGGTAAAAACACTGCAAGCAAAACAGTCCAGAAACCTGAATCTGAACTCTGATTATCAAGGGAGAATCAATTATTTGGTATTACAGAAGTTAATACACTGTATTTGTTTCACCATGAGGTGACTGAAATGCAGCTCTGTTATACCAGCAGAAGAGCTTAGCCCATCCTGTCTCTCCACCTTTTCAAAAAAAACACTTGAACTTTTGGATGTATTGAATGGATATGTTTTTACAGCAAAACAAAATAATGTGGGTTGGAGAAGTGAAAGATTGCTCTGAAAAAAGCTGTAATCAAAAATATGTGTATTTTTAAAGGAGCTCTTCTTATTCTGAAAACCTTGTGTACAGTAGTGGGAGGAAAGTTTATTGTGTACGTATGTGTGTGTGTACATACATTATCCAAATTCTGCTATCAATTACAGATACAAATCTGGAACAACTCCAGGGTGATTTGCATGTGTCTAAATTAGAACAGACTGTGGTTTGTTAATGAGGGATGTGTGTTCAGTGCTGTTTGCTGCTCTGTGAAAGCAAAGACTTGTGGAAATCATTTCATTTTCACTAGTGATATTAGTGCCTAAGAGATCTCTTCTGCTCTAAGCAATGAGTGCAGTTGTAGGATATCTCCACTTCCCAATATTTAAAAGGATCACCTAAGAAAACTCTTTGGTTGTTTGAATATAATATGATGGCAAAAAATTGTGTACAAACATCACTTGGTGGTCAATGTCAGTGTCTTTGTACTGGTGTCTCTACCTGCACTGGATTATTCATCCTGTTTCTTAGGTGAGATACAAGGAGGAATGGGGATAAATTGAAAGAAGGAAATTTAGATTGGATCTTAGGCAGAAGTTTTCCCTGTGAGAGTGGTGAGACACTGGCATAGGTTGCCCAGGGAGGCTGTGGCTGCCCCAACCCTGGCAGTGTTCACAGCCAGGTTGGATAAAGCCTTGAGCAACCTGCTCTGCTGGGAGGTGTCCCTGCCCAGGGCAGGGGTTGGGGCTGGATCATCTCTAAGCTCCATTCCAACCCCTTAACATTCTGTGATGCTCTAACAATTCAATGTGTTGCAATGTTTTCCTATGGAAAACAATCCTTACCCTGGGTTTGCCTCTAAATCACTGCAGCAGATTTTTAGCCTAGATATTGTTCAGTAAGATTAATTTTGAAATGTGAATGATATACACTTGGAAATGACATCACTGACATTTTCAGGCACCTCAGCAGTTACTAAACTTGTAAGCTTGCAAAAGGAGAAAACCAACCTATATACACCTGTATGGTGCCTGAAAATTAATTTCTTTTCAAAAAATTAATACCAGTTCTGCTTCTCTTTTCATTCCTTCCCTTCAGCCAGTGCCAGCTGTGCTTCCCTAAATTCAGATGGCACTTTATGTGCCACTAACGTATAGTTTGTGACCACATACCAAATTACAGTGTAGTAACACCAGGAATATGCCCCCATTTAGGTCAGGAAACATAAAATAACATCTTATAAATGCAACATAAAATAACATCTTATAAATAACTCACTACAACAGCTCCTAGAGGTGAGGAGCAAGACAGGAACAAAGGATTTAAGAACAGCTCATTTTTACTTTATTTTGCTACAAAAATATATCACTTGTTCAACTCTTTTCTTGAGAAAGTGGAAAGATAGGATAGGTTAAGCTCTTCTGCTGGTATTGCAGAGCTGTATTTACTTCATCTCATGGTGAAAAAAAATTTCTCCAGCTCTTGTTCAAACTTGAGTTTTGAACAACCTCACTGAGTGCATGTTCACATCATGCAATCTGTACCCCAGAAATGAGAAGAGGAAGTCGACCAAGCATGTTCTGCTTAATAATTCCAGTTCAGTTTTCCAACAGGCCAATGCTGTGTGAATTAGTTAGTGCAAGGAAAATAATTGACATGTCAAGGAGGTGTTAGTGGGTTTGTTGGAACACACACAGCTACACATGCACTGCTGGGGACAGCACACAGTGTCACTCATGGAGCTTCAGAAGTGTAATTTCAAAGGTTTTTATTCAAGCCTTAAGCTGCAATGATTTTTGAATAACAAGTTCCCTCCAGATAATTGACAGTTGATCCAAAACTAACAACACAAACTCATCCTTCAGCATGCTCAGCTTTCTGGCCTGTTTCTGAGAGAAAACATTCTGCTGGTTTAAAGAAAGCAGCTGGTTTGAGTTTATGAAATTTGCATTATCTTTTCTTGGAACCGAATCATCAGCCTTAGGATAGAAAATCTGGAAATATTTCCCTGCCCCTTTCTGAGCTGATTTCCGTCAGCATGTTTGCTCACTCTGACTCTGAGGAAGATGGACCATGTGGTCACAATTTCTCCTGGATTTCCATGAGCAG